>NC_138949.1:972500-1230000 GCF_965226115.1 Aulonocara stuartgranti | reverse complement strand
TGTTTATATGAATGGGAGAACGAAGCAGGCTCCATAAAGTGCCTCGAGTCCTCCAGCAGAGTAGAAAACTCCTATTTTAAAAAAACAACAGCCATTTAGCTGAATGATAGAGTGATTATGCATGTGTCCTTTAAATGTTCCATATGTTTGCATAAATATGGATACGAGGGCTTTCACGTTACATTGATCTGGAGAATTCTCACAGATCTGTACAGATACCATGCACTGCAGAGTAGATATCATCCACAAATAGCAGCAGAACATGAACTCCCTCAACAAGATGTACAATATAACAAATTAAAAACACCACCATAAACTAATGAAGAGGCTCACCTTGCACAGAGCTGAATGCCGCAGGTCTTTGGATAGAGAGAAAGGATGAAAGCAGAGGCAGGAAGTAACCAAGGACAAATTCTCCGGTTTTTATTCGTTTTTTACGGTTTTTATTATTATGAATTTGCCTTCAAACACCAAACCTTTCTGAACCTATATGTGGAGAACAATAAGAGATAAAAGACAACCCTCTTGGTGTATCCATCACCAGTAGATTTACACTACAAGTCAAAAATGTGGACACGCCTTCTCATTCAATGGCCTTCTCTCCATGAGCTTCATGAGGTCGTCACCTGAAATGGTTTTCCAGCAGTCTTGAAGGAGTTCAGAGATGCTGAGCACTTGTTGGTCCTTTTGCCTTCACTCTGCGCTCCATCTCATCCCAAACCATCTCTACTAAGTTTATGTCAGGTGACTGTGGAGGCCAAGCCATCTGCCGCAGCACTCCACTCTCCTTGTTGGAAAAATAGCCCTCACACAGCCTGGAGTTGTGTTTGGGGTCATTGTGCTGTTGAAAAATAAATGAAGGTCCAACTAAACACAAAGGCTGGTGACTCGTATGAATTATCCTCAGCAGCAGAGGTGACTCTTGCTCTTCCATTCCCGGGGCGTCCTTGTGTGAGTCGGTTTCTTCATAGCACTTGATGGTTTTTGCAGTTCTTGCCAAAATATTAATTCTAACAACCGTCAAATAGGGCTGTCAGCTGTTTACTGACTTCTACACAACACAACTCATGGTCCCGACTCCATTAAGAAGGCAAGAAATTCCACCAATGAACCCTGACAGGCTCACAAGTATTGAAAGTCAAGAACTATTAAACAGGAAGGTGTGTCCAAACTTTTGACTGGGTGTGTACAAACAAAATTTATGGTTTTATATTATTTATTGCTCTATACTCAAGGGTGAAAGTTGGCTGGAATGACTTGGAAAGACATTCAAGGTGCCAGTGTTAATATGCTTTCTGTT
This sequence comes from Aulonocara stuartgranti, assembly GCF_965226115.1. NCBI lineage: Eukaryota > Metazoa > Chordata > Actinopteri > Cichliformes > Cichlidae > Aulonocara > Aulonocara stuartgranti. The sequence continues at coordinate 1,228,700 of NC_138949.1, read as the reverse complement.
TATTCAACATTTTTTTAGCCCTAAAGTGATTATTTTACAGTTCTGTGTCCTGGATAAGACGGAGCGCTTCACCCGACACCTATAAAAAGAATTGAATCAAGGGACCAGTCTATCCTGCCCAAATAGGGTTTATTCAATTAAACTGAATTGAATTTCTAAACTATTTAAGGGGGGAAAGGTCGCACAATAATTGCGTGAAAACAGAAAAACGTCCAACAGTCAGATGACCCCCCTTGCTTTTCACAGGAAGAAACATCAGGCAGAACCAGACTTAAGAATCGGTGGCCATCTGCTGCAACTGGTTAGGGTTAAAGGGAGGATGAGGCCCTATCCTGGAGCCGGTTCTAGGGAGGGAGCTCGATGATCAGGCTCTACACTGTAGTGAAGCGAGAGCTGAGTGTGAAAGTGAAGCTGTCAGTTTGCTGGTCAAGCAGCAGAAAATAGCTTTTCTGAAAGGTGGCTGGATTGATGAATGGTTCTCATCAGATGACCGTTATGGAGATAATATAACCAAGTAACCTCACACAGAGCAGAAATACTGGGAGCCTGCCTTGTGGATCTAATCTAAGGAAGATTTGGGGTGGTCTATTACTTTGTGGCAGGCAGTGGCAAAAGTGGCCAGAGGCAGTTGCCTTGGCAATCCCTCCCAGGTTACCAAGTCTAGCTTTAGGGGATGAAAACTAATTTCTCTAATGAGGAAATATTCCAAGCTTGTATGTGAAAATACCACTAGATATGAGAAATGAGCGAGAAACACTATTTATTCTATAGTTATAACCAGTGTTGGGTAAGTTACTTTAAAAAAGTAATTCATTACTAATTACTTAGTCAATATTGTATTTTAAATACTTATCTAATTACTGTGTCAGAAAAGTAACTTAATTACTAAATAAGTAATTTAACCAAATACTTCTTAGAATCCCTCTAAACCTCGAGTGGCAGACGATAGAAATTAAACTCTTTAAATAATGAATAAAGACGGAGACTCTGCAGTACGCAGCGGCAGCATCTCTTCCACAGTGTAGCCTGCAGTCGTTTTTAAGCTCACCTTCAGACGCTTTCTGCGCTGCTGAAGTAAAATCAGGTTTTGCTGCCTAGCGGGAGTTGCCGCGGTGTTATCCATGGATGATGAACAAGGATCGCTCAGAAGTGTTCGTCTATGCTCCGTGTCAGGCGCTTCAGTAGATGACTCGTGCTATGAACAGCAGCCCATAGTTTTTACATATTACTGTAATGTTCTTGTCTGCTCGTTTCAGAAAAGTGAAGAGACGGGAATATGTCCACCTCAAAAAACAGCCACTCGCTTCAGTCTGACAGCTTCCGCTGTAGAAAACGACTGTGCAGCAAACCGGTGTGAAATGACGCGCAGCTGCACTACAGCCATGTTAAAGCGGCAGAGTTTACTTCTACGTTTAGAAGACAAATGATTGAAATGAAATATTCAGCCAGTTTAATTATTTTACCATGTAACGCAAGTACATTGTAAGTAACTGTAATTGAAATACCTAAAAATGAACAGTAATCAGTTACTCTACTCTTTCAGTGGAAAAGTAACTTAATTACAGTAACGCGTTACACCCAACACTGGTCATAAATAATTTGTGGAGCACATAGTCGCGGGGCATCTAATAAGCATCTAATGTGCATTATAATTATGATAGTAAGAACACACACACACAGATTCTGTTTTAAAGAAAATAATTAAGAAACAGAATATATTAGATTTATATTTCAAATATGACAAAATGCTGATTTTACAGCAGCAAAATGATTCTATTTCTACAGTTTAAACATTTAATAAGTTTTCTGCCTGCACAGAGTGAATAGTCAAACAAACTGAATTATCATAAATACATTATTTTATATGTATGACTTAATTGTTTTGCTATTATTATTATTATTATTATTATATCACTAGGAATAAATAATAAGGAAAAGATTGTGGATCAGTTTTTATTGTGGCCATAGTATATACAGTATTGTGGAGAACGTATAAAATCTCATTGTATGTCCGTGTGTGTGTTTGTGTATAGATTTTTTTAAGTTATTACTCAACTATAAAAACAATAATAAACACAACTGCAGTGCTTTGGTTCTATAACATTCTTCTGTCATTACTTTATCATGGATTAGGTGAAACGAGTTTAAGTGTGGATAATTAAGTAATAGATCAGTGCAATAGCAAATTGTGCCTTGTTGTCAGATGGACAGCAAGTGGAGAGTGATGGATCAGAGGAGATGGAAGGAGAAAGAGTGAGTCACAGGCAGAGTCTAGTTTATTTCCTGTTGCCTTATGGTTCCAAGTGCTGTCACCAATATGATCCCATATTAGATTCTTGATGAATGTGGGTTGTTGTTATTCAGCCTGGTTCTGTGTGCTCCTTTTTAACTTAACCCTAACCCTAAAACATCTCTGCACATTTTCCCGAGTGGATAATCAACCCACTCTGCACTGTTCTACAAGCCTCAAATCCCTGCTTTTTCAGGTGCTGGAAGAAGGCTGGGCAGTGCACGTTTGCTGATAGGTGATAAGTAAAATTTAAAATAACAAAAATACAAAAAACTTGGCACGAAACATGAAAAACACAGCAAAAACAAAATGTCAAACATAATGTCAGTTTTCTGTATAACTCCTTCGCACTCTCTTTCGACCTTCATCTTCCTGATGCTGCTGTGGCGCTGTGCTTGTGATTACCTTAATGACTTAATGAATGAAAAGCACTGAGTCGCTCCTTTCAGAAACCATTGGAATTTTTAAGATTGTACAAACTGTTCAAGATTTACAGTAGTTTAAAGAAACATTGGAAAAACCTTTAGCTGGTGGCAGGTTGGAGGTTAAAGGATTGCTCACAATGAGCATAGCATGTGCAAGCCTTAGAACGGTCACCACAGCAGGTCATCTGCCTTCCTTTCACCCTATCCTTACCATTCTTCTCTGGCACACCAACCGTTTGCATGTCCTCCTTCACTACAGCCATGGATCTTTTTTGTGGTCTTCCTCGTTTCCTCCTGTTTGCAGCTCCGTCTTCAACTTTGTTCAACATATGCACTGTCCTTCTAGTGTACAAGTCCATGGTGGTTTATTAAAAATTGGGTAAACACTGAAAATTTGTAATGATTTATGTTACTACAGCACCATGTAGCACTGTAGCTATTTTAAAAACAGTCATTTGTGGACTGTGCTTATTTTTTGCAAATGATTACAATAAATTCATCTTGTCAGCTGGAAAATACATCACAATTCACTATTGTGAACAAATAAGTATTAGTATTTCTATTGAATTAAATAATGAATGCAGTATTAAAGTATGCATTTATTATTCTGTTTTCTGCTCTGTTGTATCTGTGCTGTCACCTACACAATATGTTGTATTTCTTCCTAAAGGCCTTCCATGGCAGAGGCAGGGCGTCCCATGTCAGAGCTGCATCCAATGGGAGGAACTATTCCACTGCAGCCTATTTTTTCCAACCAGTCCGTCTTTGACACCACAGAGACACCTACACAAGTAACATCACCCTCTGGACTGCCTCAACGACCATGTTACAACTGCCAGGAGAAATCCCCCAGTGAAATCTGTGAAGAACAATGTCATTCAACTCCTACTGCAACAGAAACCGCTAAACACCAACAAAGCCCATCTGAACACTTCCCGCTCATCATGGCTTCAAATCACCCACTTCGTCCAGTTGTGACAGAAACACTTTCAGACAATGATGAGATAGTTGTGAATACAAACACTAATTATCCTGAGACCATCAGAACAGAGCAGAATGTGAAGCTGGCCACCCTGATTGTTCACAGGAGTCACTCGGACACTTTGCCTTTGGCGAAAACTGAAATTGCTTTCCACAGCAGAGATGCAAGCGTCCAAGAGGCTGAGACTCACTCCATGATGGCTTGCAAGCAGCCCATGCAGCTACATCAGTGCAACACTGTTACCACTATTTGCAGTGGAGACTGTAGCTTACAGCATCCTCAGAGGAGAGGTCTCTGTATCTCATCTGATGACGCAGATATCAAAGCGCAGTGTCAAGGAGAAGGCGGCCCTCTTTCCACTAAATGTGACAAGCCACACTGTTGCAGCTCCTATATCCACCATGCCAATTTTGAGGATACGTTTGCTGCCTACTGCCATCCTCAGCCTATTCCAGCCCCCTCGCAGATGCTGCCACGTCTGGCAGACTCCAGTATCCAGCCTCCAGTAGCACCTTCTTCAGCAGGAAACCACCTTACACTGCCTCGCCTCTTCTCCTCTGTTAGTGAGACTGGCTTAGATGCCAAACATTTGCTGCGTTGCTGCAATCTGAGCTGCTCCTGGATTAGTTCACTGCCACCTGGTACTGGCCCACAATGCTCCCAAAAACACTTAGGTAAAGATGACTGGTGCAGTACGACAACTGGCCAAGAAAGAATCACAACGCGTGACATGGGAACTATGACAGCCCAAAAAGTTCTGAGAGATATCGGGGTGCAGACAAATCAGACCACCGGTTCTCATGTGTTCCCTCAGATCTATCTGGCAGAAGCTAACAAGAGTAAGATGTCTTCTAGCCAGACTGACAGCGACAGAGACAAAAAAGCAAGTGGTGCACCTAAGTCCCCAGTCAAGGAAGTGAAGTGGGATGCAGAAGGGATGACATGGGAGGTCTATGGGGCCTCCGTGGACCCTGAGGAGCTGGGTCTCGCCATCCAGAAACACCTTGAGCTGCAGATCAAGGAGACAGCAAACCGTGCGGCCAAGCTCTCACAGCAAAACCCCAACCCCTCCCAGCAAGTCAGGAATGCTGGCTGTTACAGAAAAAGAAGGATGATGGGCTACCTCCAATCTCCGGCTTGCTGCAGTTGCAGCTCTGCAGCTGTTGATTAACTGAGCACCTGACAGATGAACAGGACCTGAACACTGTGCTTAGTAGCCACAAGGTCTGCTCATAGCGTCAACCTCAAATGTCTGGATGATACTGCATTCTTATAAGACAAACCTCTATACCAAATTGAATGGAAAAACTTTTCAGAAAGTGATCCTTATTCAAATATTGTAAAGATTATGAAAGCCTGATAATGATTAAAGATCACTATGACAAAGAAAATGTTAAAAAGAAATAAAACAAAAAACAAATTTTTGTTCCATCATTTCTCAGTGAAATATTACCCAGGGACATATTCTATTTATCTCTCAGTGGATGCAGACATCATTCATCAGTAGTCCATAATATGCTTCTGTGCACTATTACTGTTAATTAAATTGGTGTTTAGCTCAGTCAACATCTCTTTTCACTGCCAGTTTTGCACAAACAGTACAGTACCAACGTCTAAATAACATTCATTCTTTTGGAGTTAACAGACTCCATGACAGTTCTCTGGGAAACTGCTAAAACTTCCACGTTTCACCTCTTTAATGCTGCATTTTTATTGGTCATTAAAATTGTCAATGTTTTCATCTAATCTAGTTCTAGCTGTTGAACTGAATCTCTACCTTTTATTAAGAGTGTTTCATGAATGAAAAATGCCTGAAGTTCCCCATATCTTAATATAATAATAACTCACGATTAACTGCACAGTGGTGTGTAAAACACAGTGAGTGAAGGTTATCAACTCATCAAGTTAACCCAGCGTTTCCCCTGCGAGTTCACATCATATGACCCTTCTACAGAAAATGATCCCTATGAGTGCTACCTTCTCAGAGATGTTATCAAACTGTGATTTATAAAAAAAAAGAAAAAATTGTGAAGATCAAAAGCATATACCAATAAAATGCAACACTTTTGTAAAAAGGATACAATACACAATAAGATTTTAATTAATTTAAATACAGTCCCACAACCTGATAAAGGAGATGTGGAAATCACGTCAGTTTGTCACAGATCAAAGTAAAATGGTAAATGGCCTGTATTTGTACAGCGCTTTACTCGTCCCTAAGGACCCCAAAGCGCTTCACACTACATCCAGTCATCCACCCATTCACACACACATTCACACACTGGTGATGGCAGCTACATTGTAGCCACAGCCACCCTGGGGCGCACTGACAGAGGCGAGGCTGCTGGACACTGGCGCCACCGGGCCCTCTGACCACCACCAGTAGGCAACGGGTGAAGTGTCTCGCCCAAGGACACAACGACCGAGACTGTCCGAGCCAGGGCTCGAACCAGCAACCTTCCGATTACAAGGTGAACTATAAATGTGACCGATTAACAAAAAACTCCACGAGAATCTATAACACACGTTCCCAACAGTTTTAGTTTTTACTTCTTTATCTACAGACTCTGCTGTTTATGGTTCAAGAGTAAAGATTACATATAAAAACACAATTCAAACATAGTGCAAATTTGATAGAAGTTGTGCAAGTACATAGCAGATGTCCTGTTTCAGGATCTGATATGAAAGCTTATAGAACAATAAAAATATTGCAATGTTTGCTGCTAACAGAGAAAGCATTGCATTAAAAATCTACATTATTTATTATTTGTTGCAGATGCTCTTTAGGCAAGGCAAGGCAAGTTTATTTGTATAGCACAATTCAACAACAAGGTGATTCAAAGTGCTTTACAGAGACATTAGAAACAAGAACAAATAAAAAGCATGATTTAAAATTGATTAAAACAAGCAAATAACCTAACTAACTAATTAACAAACAAACAAACAAACAAACAAACAAACAAAACAGTATATAAAATCAAAACAGATAAAATCAGAACAGTAGATAAAATCAGTAGTTAAATGTAAGTTTTGAAGTTTAAGCTTAAAGTGTGGATTTGGTGCTTTATTCAAATACAGCTGAGAACAGGTGAGTCTTCAACCTGGATTTAAATAAACTGAGTGTTTCAGCTGATCTGAGGCTTTCTGGGAGTTTGTTCCAGATATAAGGAGCATAAAAGCTGAATGCAGCTTCTCCGTGTATGGTTCTGACTCTGGGAACTGATAAAAGACCGGATCCAGATCCAGGGAAACATAAAGACATTACATGGTATTATTAAACTTCAGGCCCTCCTGCTGTTTGAGCACAGAGGTCCGAGGGATACAAAGGAATATTAGGACCACATTAAGAAAAAATATATATTATTGATCATTATGAGATTAGATTCAAAATTTCTAGATTAACTTCAAAATAATATTTTGAGAGTAAAGTTGAAATGTGGAGATTAAAGCCTTCTAGAAAACGCTTTGTGTACATGAGTTTGTGATCATACTTCAGAATTGTTTTTAGTTAGAAGGAAATAATTTCCTTGTAAGAGCTTTGAAAAGATTGCAGAAAGCTGCATCTGGTCAGAAGGAAGAACACACGACTGTGTACAAAATGAAATACCTGGCATTGGACAGACGCAAGGATAATGATGGTTTACACCCTCAAGCAATAAACACGATGTATGTTGTATCACAAGACCCAATACAATAGATGACGACGTCTATGCATGGCATTTTCTAGAGCAGGGGAGTCAAATTCAAGGCCTCGAGGGCCGGTGTCCTGCAGGTTTTAGATGTGTCCTTGATCCAACACAGCTGATTTAAATGGCTAAATGACCTCCTCAGCAACCTCCTCTTGAACTTCTCCAGAAGCCTGTTAATGAACTAATCATCTGATTCAGGTGTGGTGACCCACGGTGATATCTAAAACCTGCAGGGCACCGGGCCTCGAGGCCTGCAGTTCGACAGCCCTGGCTTAAAATGACAACTGCAGTCTCCACATTTCAACTTTTTTCTCAAAATAGTATTTTAAGTTTAATCTCAAAATTCCATCTTTAATCTGAAAATTAACACTTTTTGTTTAACTTAATGTGCCCCTAATACTCTGTCAGACATGGAATGGTGACACTATTTTCTGGAGAATTGATTGGTCAGTAGGCAATGATTTCAAACCTACTCCAGAACAGGTTACCATGGCAATTTACCCAGGGTTAACCCTGATGTTACCTGGATAAGTCAAAACCCTGGTCCATAGTGTAAGGCTCCGGCCCTAAAAATATAACACTGAGCAGACATGGATCAATATTTTGCAGAGATAAATAGTTTTTGTTTTTTTTTTGATTTTGTGTAAGATTGATGAGACATGTGCAAGCCATTTTATTTAACTTTTTAATATTGTTAATGATAATTAAACTATATATATATATATATATATATATATATATATACATATATATATATATATATATATATATATACATATATATATACACATATATATATATATATATATATATACATATATTAATATATTATTATTATTTAACACGGTAAAGGCAACTAAAATGTGTTAAACTCATCTGTTTAAAATTGCCTATTCTTAAATTTCTGTATGTTTTAACTTTATCTTCTATTTTTATCATTGTGTATATTTCCAGTTTTTATCTGTTGTACAGTGTCCTTGGGTGCTTTGAAAGGCGCTATTTAAATAAAATGTATTATTATTATTATTTATTATTAATCTGACACATTTTTAACACAAAAAATCTCACCTACTTCTTCAGATTTCAGGAGTGTATACGCAGAGCCGGACAGCTGAGCCAGAGGTTTGGCCTGGCAGCAGGTCGTCAGATGAAGTGATTTTTAAAAAGGGTCTGCCTGCACCAATTACATGTTGAATAAAAGGACAAAAACAAGCACCCCCTTCTAGCGCTCAGCATCAGCTAGGAGCGCGTGCACCTGGACCAAACCAAATCATGAAATAAGGATGGGGGAGACGCCAAAAACTAAAGCGGAAATCAAGACTTGAAACTAGATCATTTTTAAACGACTGACTTTTACTCAATGCACAGTTTATCCCACCGAGTTCTTTTTCGTAGGCTGAGTGCTTGATGTTGGCCTTTGCGTCTATCACCACCATATCAACCACAAAGAACTGATTATTCATCACCGATAACCACACAGTGCCTCCGAGTGCTACTGACGAATGACTGCAGTTTTTATTCATCACTCAGTGTGAACTGGCGCAAAGTCCATGAACACTGCAGTATGAGCATACTGTGAAAAACACCCGATGCTGCAATTTTGATCTTGTCTCCCGTATAAGAGCCAAATTTCTCCGCGTGCATATTAGAGAGAAACCCCCTGATTCATACAGCTGCTGATGGAGAGGAGAGAACCACTACTGTACCGTAAAGGAGGTGCGGGCGGAGCCAAAGACTCCCCGCCCACTCGGCAAAATGGCAGCCCGCATGGAGAACGTGGAAGAAATTCGGAATCGAGTAATATTGGGAGAATTTGGTGTGACGAATGTAAGTGCGGCTGTGATCGTGGATTTGGAGACGTACAGCATGTCCTCTGTGGGGTAGTGAGGCTCTGACTGACACGCTTTAACTGATACGCGTGTTTGACACGGACTGCATTAATATTACTTAATGAGCACTTATTATAATATACAAGGAGGTGAAAGCAGAATGTGTTTCTGCGTTGATTATTCACTAGTAGTATCACCTGCCGGTGTCGTGCCAAACTAGGTATCCCCGACAGAATGTGTCTGATCATACTTGTGGACCTGTGTGCTGTTGTTGTCTCTTATTACTCTCAGCCATTATTTATCTGTTGCTCTTAGGTTCATACTACGGATTTCCCTGGAAACTACCCCGGATATGACGACACTTGGAACGTGGAGAAATTTCAAAAGGTAAAATGTTGTCACTGCGGTGGCCCTGTAAACGCTGGGAGGACGAATGTCATCAGTTTTCTTCTGTAAATCTCACATGGCTTTTCCAAAATGTGTATAAATGGCCTGCATTTGTATAGCGCTTTTCTAGTCCCTAAGGACCCCAAAGCGCTTCACACTACATCCAGTCATCCACCCATTCACACACTGGTGATGGCAGCTACATTGTAGCCACAGCTGCCCTGGGGCGCACTGACGGAGGCGAGGCTGCTGGACACTGGCGCCACCGGGCCCTCTGACCACCACCAGTAGGCAAACACGGGGTTAGTATCTTGCCCAAGGATATTTGGCATGCAGCCAGGAGGCAGCCTGGGATCGAACCACCGACCTTCTGATTAGTGGCTGACCTGCTCTGCCACCTGAGCTACAGCCACCCCTAAATGTTTGCACAGCAACAGATTTGTAATTTCACCTATGCATACCACCACATTTCATTTTTAATCAAGTAATCGAGATGCGGCTGAAGTGCAGCCGTTCAGTAGTAACTTAAAGCATTTAACCAAAGTACTGCTTTTAACACACCACAGGGTCATAATTACTCTAAGCATCATTCCTGGCCTGATTCGACGCCAGCAGCACCTTTAGGTTATGTTAGTCACCTGCCTTTTCCTTACATTTGTCTGTCCACCAGTAAAAAGTATTGAATGTGTATTTGGACAAAGATGTGTACAGACTAGAGTGACTAACGTGCTAAATAAGACCAGTGCTTGACTTGTGCCTTTAACAAATGCGTGCGATTCTAAATAGAAATGGAACTCTCCTGTTTCTTTGCAGAACTTCAGAATCGATGTCGTGCATCTGGATGAAAACAGTATGGAGTTCGACATGGTGGGGATTGATGCAGCCATTGCCAATGCCTTCAGAAGGATCTTACTGGCAGAGGTGAGCTTGTTTTGTTGTGTCACTACGGTTTCAGACCTGGTCTTGAACTTTCATTATGTGAGGGACTTTGGTTGATGAAGAACGTGTACATTTTGTGAATTTAGGCATTTAGTTTATTCATTTTATGCAAATATATTTTGAAAGCTGCTAATTATTATTTAATTTTTTTTAGGTGCCTACTATGGCTACAGAAAAGGTGTTCATCTATAGTAATACCTCCATTGTCCAAGACGAAGTCCTGGCCCACAGATTAGGCCTCATCCCCATCAAAGCTGACCCTCGTCTGTTTGAGTACAGAAACACTGGTAAAGCATCATATTGAACCACTCACCCATAAGGCAGTTGACACCAATGCTCATTTTATCCCACTGTGTCATCTTCTTGTCATGTGACAAAGTGCCGGTTTAGATAACATCTTGCTTAGTCATAAGTCTAAGAATAAAGACAGTTTTCCTGCTGTGCTGCAGAAACTGAAACTTGACAATGAGCCTGACCTCAGTTGTACTGAGCATCTGAAACAGATATGACGGAGAGGTCATGCCTGCTTCCTACTTATGCCATGTTCTAGTTGCCTCGTTCATTCATGCGTTATGAGCATTAGTACCTTTAGAACACATCTCGTCCTGTAGCTGTGCTTGGTGGGGAAAAAGCTGTGACTCCACGTGAATGTGGAGTCAGCCATCTGTCCGCAGGTTTGTGCTGTGACTGAAAGACTAAATAATCACTTTTTATAATTTCATGAGCTGCAAATTTCCAGTGTCTCCTGCACTTGATTTAACAGTGATGATGTGCAGCATGTTAAGCAACATGTCTAAAATGCTGCTTTGGTTTTTTTAGGGGAGGAGTCTGCAGAGGAAGAGGGTTCAGAAATAGACACAATTCAACTGCAGCTGAAGATTAAGTGCAGCAGGAATCCCAGAGCAAGCAAAGACTCATCAGACCCACGAGAGCTGTACTTAAACCACATGGGTGGGTATTTTTAGGTGTCACAAAATGGTGCAGATATCCTAGTAAAAAAAAAGTATTCCTGTCTAATTGCAGATATCTGCTCTGTCCACTTTTATCTGCTCATAGTTTATTCCAAGGACATAAAGTGGGTCCCCATCGGGAACCAGGCAGACGTGTTTGCAGACTGCTGTATTGGGCCTGTGCATGATGACATTCTGATAGCTCAGCTACGACCGGGACAAGAGCTGGACATTGTCATGCACTGTGTCAAAGGAATTGGTAAGCTTTGTCTCTGAGCGGCTGCAGTGCTGAAGATAGAGACACTAAACAGGCAAACAGAAACAGGAGCATTATTATTATTATTATTTACATTATAATAACAATGCATTATTTCTATTGGCTGGACAGAGATGCTCATAATACACTGCAGTAAGTAGGTAATGTAACATGTAAGTAAGTAAGTAAGTAAAATTTTATTTATATAGCACATTTCTAGATAAAAGATCACAAAGTGCTTCACAAGGTATAAAAGAAAAAAACAGTCAAAAGTTAACAAAATGCAATTTTAAAAAGATGTTTTTAGCTGCTTTTTAAAAGTAATCACTGAGTCTGCAGATCTTAAGTTCTGAGGAAGAGAGTCCACAGTCTGGCGGCCACAGTGGCAAAAGCTCTGTCACCCTTGCTTTTCAGTCTTGTATACTGAATAACAAGTAGGCCCTGATCACAAGACCTCAGGGACCTGCTAGGGACATAGGGCTGTAAAAGTTCAATGATGTAGGCTGGTGCTTGTTCTTGAAGAGCCTTAAAGGTCAGAACCAGAATCTTAAAGTGGACTCTGAATTCAACAGGGAGCCAGTGCAGCTGTATAAGCAACGGTGTTACATGAGAGTACTTCACCCGTTGCCTACTGGTGGTGGTCAGAGGGCCTGGTGGCGCCAGTGTCCGGCAGCCTCGCCTCTGTCAGTGCGCCCCAGGGTGGCTGTGGCTACAATGTAGCTGCCATCACCAGTGTGTGAATGTGTGTGTGAATGGGTGGATGACTGGATATGTAAAGCGCTTTGGGGTCCTTAGGGACTAGAAAAGCGCTATATAAATACAGGCCATTTATTTACCATTTAGATGTTTTGTCAGAAGCCTTGCTGCAGCATTTTGGACAATCTGCAGACGCTCCAGGGAGTTTTTGTTTAGACATGTAAACAGTGAATTACAGTAGTCCAATCGTGATGAAATGAATGCATGAATAACAATCTCCAGTTCAGTATGAGACACTGTAGGGCTCAATTTAGAAATGCTTCTTAAATGATAGAAGCAGGACCGAACCAGAGATTTGACGTGGACATCCAGGGTAGGAGCAGAATCAAAGGTTACCCCGAGGTTCCTGATAGACGGTTTCACAAATGTTGAAAGAGGACCAAGAGCATTCATTATGTCAGGTACATGTCTGTCTGGAGCACATACAAGGACTTCAGTCTTTTCTTCATTAGGTTGGAGGAAGTTGTCGGCCATCCAACCTTTGATGGTTTCTAAGCACACACTTAGAATCTGCAGCTTAGAAACATCTTCAGATTAATTTCATCAAACTGATATTAAGAAATTTCTCAGTCCGACACAAACCATTGGGATATATGTGTTACATCTGGCTCCAGTAACATTATACAATAGTGTTTTAAACAATCTTTGATTTAACAACATTTTATATGTTGAAGTGCTTCCATGTCACACTTTATTGGTTTGGGATACACGTGGTCCCATTAGGGTTTGAAACTCCTGGGTTTGAATCCACTGTTCGGTCAGGGGCTCTCCGTCCTCAGTTTGCATGCTCTTCCTGTGTGTGTGGGTTCTCTCAAGGTACGCTGGCTCCCTCCCACAGTCCAAAGATGTGTATGCACATGCATTAATTGGCAACACTGAATCGGCTATAATGCCTGGATTACACTTTGCTGCGGACATCGACACGAGCAGCTGGAGGCCAGATTCCTGAATAGTAATTCCTGTTATATTTCTTTGAATTCATAGTTGTTGGGTTGTAATGTAAATTCTCAGCAGATGAGTACATACAGTCACAAAAAAAGGCCTGGCCAACGGACATCTGTGTGGACCCTCATACTACTGAAGCATGGAGGAGAGGGGGTGTGATGGTGGGGGGGTGCTTTGCTGGTGACACTGTTGGGGATTTATTCAAAATTACCTAAACTCAATGGAGATGGTTTGGGATGAGATGGAGCGCAGAGTGAAGGCCAAAGGACCAACAAGTGCTCAGCATCTCTGGGAACTCCTTCAGGACAAGAGAAGCATTTCAGGGAATGCGTGACAAGCAGTAATCCAAGCAAAGGGTGACTGCTTTGAAGAACCTAAAATATCAAACATGTTTTGAGTTATTTCACACTTTTTTGTTTACTACATAATTCCATATGTGTCCATTGTGTTTTGAGACTTTCAGTGAGATGTGTGTGCGTGTGTGTTTGTAGGGCTTTAGATAGGTGTGTGCACCAAATGGTGGCGTACAGGAGTGGCTGACTTTTTCCATAATATCACGTTCTGGCTGCAGGGAGTTCAAGTACAAGATGAAATGTGAGTTAACAGGTGACCCTGGGTATGTGGCTGGTGCACTACTAAAACATCTCAAGCTAAGGGTGGAATGTTTTCAGGATGTGCTGAAGTGAATGCAGCAGTTTACATACTACTTGGATGTTATCAGTCCAAATAACGGGATAGTCTGTAAACAGTATTTTCTGCTGCCTAATGCTAAAGTGTGTCCTCTGTTGTGTGTTTAGGCAAAGACCATGCCAAGTTCTCCCCAGTGGCCACAGCGAGTTACCGCCTCCTCCCAGAGATCACCCTCCTGGAGGTGGTGGAGGGAGAGAAGGCGGAGCGATTAAAACAGTGCTTCTCACGAGGAGTTATAGACCTGGAAGATATTAATGGTAAGAGTGGCTTCACTTAAATTCAACAAGTTACATTGTATTAACCTGCAATCAGTCACCTGATGCTGCGAATGTTATCACATTTTTTGTGTATTTAAGGGACAAAGGTTGCCAAAGTTGTGAACAGTCGCCTGGACACATGCAGCCGGGAAGTCCTCCGACACAGTGACCTGAAGAATGTGGTGAAGCTTGGACGAGTGCGAGACCATTTCATCTGTACGTTCATGTGTAGCTGCTATAAGACACCATGCAAACTCACTGATAAAAATGCAAATATTCCTTTTACAGTGGCCTAGCCACTCCTAAAACCATGAATCAGTGCCCTGTCTCTTTGTTTATTCCACACACAGTCTGTAACAGAGTCAGTTTGAGAGATCGCGGCATTCAAAGAATCTGAAGTCTATATGCTGTGAAACCACTGCTGCTTTATTCAAGGGGTCAATCCATACCTGAAATGATAAATGATAATGAGTCTTGGTGTTGGACAGATGCGCATTCACTTGTATGCTAAACTATATCTGTACTGATTATTAGTCGGTGTTCTTTTCGGTGTTTACCCCTCGGCCAGAATAAGCTGATTGGTTGTTGTAGTCACCCTACTGGGTGGGCGACGTGGACACTTAAGTTTGTGATTGCATTACTCACCTAGAGTTGTGAAATTGATACCATAGGTGCATCTACTAAAACCCTCAGACGAGTTCAGTGACCTCAAACTTAAAGCCAGGGGTCAGAGGTCGAGTTTTCTGAAAATCTTTTGAATGCGATAACTCAGGACCCCGTGGGGCTGCACGGTTAGCTCGTTAACACGTTAGCGCCGGTGATCCGCGCTAACTTGCTAACAGAGATTTGCCACGTTAATGCGGTTATGGCGTAAACGTCATTTTAACAAGATTAACGCGGACAGCACTAATTTCTACACTTGCACAGACTTTGAAGGATAGGATAGGATAGGATAGGATAGAACTTTATTAATCCCTCGGGTGGGTTCCTCTGGGAAATTCGACTTCCAAAAAAGCACAGCAACGACCGAAGTTACACACACACACACACACACACACACACACACACACACACACACACACACACACACATATATATATATATATATATATATATATATATATATATATATATATATATATATATATATATATATATATAAATACAGAGACAAATATAAATAAAATATACAAAGGGGATAAATAGAATAAATAGGAATAAAAATACAAGTGAATTGCACATTTCAAGTATTGAGTCTATTGCACTGTTGACTATTTACAAAAAGTATTGCACAAAAGGTATTGCACAGTGAGGTGAAGAGGCACTACAGCTTAGTTGTTCCCCCCTCCTTTGTCCTCCTGTTTCCCCTCCCTCTCCCCTCCAGAGAGGAGTTAAACAGTCTGATGGCGTGTGGGACAAAGGAGTTTTTAAGTCTGTTAGTTCTTGTCTTTGGGAGAAGCAACCTGTCACTGAACAGACTCTTCTGGTTGTTAATGGCCGTGTGCAGAGGATGCCCAGCATTGTCCATAATGTCCAGCAGTTTCTTTAATGTCCTTTTCTCTGCCACTGTCACCAGAGTGTCCAGCTTCATGCCGACCACAGAACTAGCCCTCCTGATCAGTCTCTCCAGCCTGGATGAGTCCCTCTTTGCTGTGCTGCTCCCCCAGCACACCACAGCATAGAAAAGTACTCCAGCAACCACTGACTGGTAAAACATCCTCAGGAGCTTCCTGCAGATGTTAAAAGACCTCAGCCTCCTGAGGAAGTACAGTCGGCTTTGGGCTTTTTTATACAGGTGCTCTGTGTTGCATGACCAGTCCAGTTTATTGTCCACCCACAGGTGTTGAGTTGCAGGTGGTTTGTGTGACTCCATGCGACAAAGTTCCTCACCAGACTTCTGTACTCCTCTTCCTGATCATCCCAGATACACCCCATGATGGCCGTGTCATCTGCAAACTTCTGAATGTGGCATAATTCAGAGTTGTAGCAGAAGTCAGAGGTGTACAGGGTGAAGAGAAGAGGGGACAGCACAGTTCCCTGTGGTGCTCCTGTGCTGCTGACCACAGTGTCAGACGTGATGTCCTTCAGCCTGACGTACTGTGGTCTGTCGGTGAGGTAGTCGGAGATCCAAGCCACCAGGCAGGGGTCCACCTCCATCCTGTTCAGTTTTTCCTGAAGCATACAGGGCCGGATGGTATTAAAGGCACTGGAAAAGTCAAGAAACAGGATCCTGACCGTGCCTTTTCCCCCATCCAGGTGTGAGTGGGCTCTGTGTAGGAGGTACAGGATGGCATCCTCCACTCCGACACCCGCCTTGTATGCAAACTGTAGTGGGTCCTGGGCATGTTGTACCTGTGGTCGGAGGAGGTTGAGGAAGAGCCGCTCTAGAGTCTTCATAAGATGTGACGTCAGTGCCACCGGTCGGAAGTCATTCAGCTCATTGGGCCGGTTCCTTTTGGGGACCGGGACGATGCAGGATGTCTTCCATAGGGTGGGCACTCTCCCCAGTCGCAGACTGAGGTTGAAGACTCGTTGTAGCGGCTCCCCAAGTTCAGCAGCACACGCCTTTAGCATCCTAGGACACACCTTGTCTGGGCCTGCTGCCTTTCTGGGGCGAAGCTTCCTCAGTTGCCTCCTGACCTGATCCACTGTGACACTGGGAGATGTTTGGGAGGAGGGGAGGGGGGGAGATGTCTTGCTGCTGAGAGAGGGATTGGAGGAGGGGGGTGTCATGGTGTCAGGAAGGGGGGGAAGCGAGGGAGGCAGGAGAGTGGGGAGAGGACTCTGCAGTGAAGGTGAGGGTGAGGGTGGGGGGGTTGTGGGCTGGTCAAACCTGTTGAAGAAGTTGTTGAGTTCGTTTGCCTTCTCCACAGTCCCCCCCCCCCACTGTGCTTTTCTTGGTGTTGTGGCCTGTGATGGTTTTCACACCATTCCAGACCTCCCTCATATTGTTCCTCTCCAACTTCTGCTCCACCTTCCTCCTGTAGGTGTCCTTTGCTTCCCTCAGGCAGCGTTTCACCTCCCGCTGTGCTGCTTTCATCTCCTCCTTCACTTTGCTCCTGAAAGCCTTCTTCTTCATGTTGAGGACAGCTTTGACTTCCTGTGTTACCCACGGTTTGTTATTAGGATAACACCGTACCGTCTTAGCAGGGGCGACCGTGTCCACACAAAAGTTGAGGTAGTCTGTAAGACAGTGTGTCGCCCCCTCTATGTCCTCACCATGTGGGCTCAGGAGCACATCCCAGTCTGTGGTGTCATAGCAGTCTCTCAGAGCATCCTCCTTTTCTGGGGTCCATCTCCGGATGGAGCGCGTTGTGACAGGCTGCCTTTGGACGAGGGGTGTGTATTGTGGCTGTAGGTAAACCAGGTTGTGGTCTGACTTCCCTAGTGGGGGGAGGGGGGTGGCTCTGTATGCATCTCTCACATTAGCATACAGTAGGTCAATTGTCCTTTTGCTCCTTGTGGGACAATTCACAAACTGGTGAAAAGCAGCCAGAGTAGAATCCAGTGTGGCATGGTTAAAGTCTCCAGATATAATAATGAAAGCCTCGGGGTTTTGTGTCTGAAGTCTTGCTGTGACTGTGTGTATTTTCTCACAGGCAGCTGTTGCGTCGGCCCTCGGAGGGATGTAAACACACACACAGATCACATTACTGAACTCCCGAGGTAGATAATATGGCCGCAAGCTAACAGCTAGCAGCTCCAGGTCCGGACGGCATACCGAAACTTTAACGGAGACGTGTCCAGGGTTACAGTATCTGTTGTTAACGTAGACAATGAGTCCCCCACCTCTGCTTTTTCCGCTGGCCTGCGTGTCCCTATCGGCTCTCACGGATGTGAAACCGCATAGGTCTACGTTAGCCTGCGGCGTTAGCTCGGTTAGCCACGTCTCCGTGAAGATAAACAAGCTGCACTCACGGTATAGTCTGTGGTTGTTCAGAGCGCACAGTTCGTCAATCTTATACGTGAATACGTGCATCACTGTCTTTACACTATTTTAGCCCATGGATGTTTTTTCTTTTACAGTTACAGTGGAATCCACCGGGATCCTGCCTCCAGACGTCTTAGTCACAGAGGCGATTAAGGTCCTCGTGGCTAAATGTCAGAGGTTTCTCAATGAACTGGACTCGACTGCTATGGAATGAAAGGATGACTGAGCAGCCCGTCAGACCTCGGACGGTTCTTACTATGCTGTCAGTGGAATGACTGTGTTCAAATATTCTATACTGATAAAGAGTACACAGAAATTTCAAAATGCAGGTGTTTTGTTGGTATCATCTGAGTATGTATATACAGCTTTGTCTGGTATTTTGTATACTTTCCATTAAACAAATGTTGAATTGAAGACAAACATCTTAATATTATTGACTGTCAGAGTACTTTCCACTTTTTTCTCTTTTCTAAATAAAATAGCATTAACTGTTTAGGAATTACAGCTATTTTTATGCACGGTTCTCCATCGTTAGAGACTCAAAACCAAATTGGACAGTTGACTGACAATATGAGATCCAAAGAGATTTCAGTCCAAATGAAGGAGACCACCATGAGATCTATTTTGTTTTCGAGCTTCTCAGTTAGAGAGAAAAACACTGCAAGAATGCCAAACTCATTGTTAAAAAAGGAACTCGCTGCCAACAGGTCCAGAAGACCACAGAAGTGGATGTACTTAGTAAAGTAAAAGGAGGTATGTTTATCGTCGCCAAAATCTGCAATCAAGAGAAATTACTGTTTATTTTCTAGAAGGAGAATCCCAGATCCGACTACCAGGAAGCATGTAAACAGTTCTGGTAAAGAATGTTTGGACAGATTAAGCTGGGAAAAGGGACACGGAGGAGGAGAGAAGCAACTCTTGATTGGACACCACATGTATCAAATATGATGGAGGCAGTGTAATGGCATAGGTATGTATGGTTGACAGTGGGATGAAGTCAGTAGTGCTTATTGATTGTGTGATAGAAGTATCAGGATGTATTATGAAACACACAAAACTATGTCCTCTGCTTCAGTCAAATGCTACAAAACTGACAGAGCTTTACATGGATAGCGACCCAAAGCAAAATGGAAACCGAACCAAAGACTTTCTTAAGGCAAAGAAATGGGATATTTTTCTAGACTAGACTACAAAAACCTTTCCTTACATTTAAAATTGTACTAGTTTGTCCAGTTACGTTTGAGCTTGTGATAATGGGTGACTGTATATAATGTAACTCATAAACAGTTACAGAACTTCTGTTGAGCCCTTTGAGTCTAAAAGTGTGCACTTCTGTCCCGTCTTGACAGTGTGATTTCAAATTCACCATTGTGGTCCGCACAGGCAGAACTATGAAAAACATACCATTGACCCAACTGTATGCACTACTGTCCAAAAGTTGTGGATACTTTGCACAGCTGGACTGGCCATCGGGCATACCGGGCATTTGCCAGGTAGGCTGATGTTGTTTGTTTGTTTGTTTCTAACGTTATAAACAATGAAAGGTGGTGGATTGAGTGGTCATGATCGACTCTGGGCTGGACCAATTACAATACATCCATATTGAGGTGAAAAGGAACGTGATTTGTCCCGTACGTCACATCTGCCTCGGGTACAAACAAAGGCGGCGGTGTATGCATTTACATCAACAACACTGGACCACAGCGCTAGGACTACTGCATGACATCATCAGCAAACACGAGACTGCTCACCCAGTTGCTGCGTTTGTTGCTGCCGGGGATTTTAATCACTGCACCCTCAGGACTGTGGTCCCAAAGTTCCATCAATACTTGAGCTTTCCGACAAGGAATAACAACATCATAGACCAGGTCTACAGTAATGTAAGAGGTGCATACAAGGCAGTGCCTCGCCCGCATTTTGGACAGTCCGACCACATTTCTGTGTTCCTCTATCTGGCAAACAGGCAGCTCCTCAAACGAGCCCCCCAAGTAAGTAGAATTACTAAAGCTTGGAGCGAAAAGACTGATTCGGTGCTTCAGAACTGCTTTGGTGCTACAAACTGCGACGTGTTTAAGACTGCTGCCATGAGAGAGGACTGCTCTGTGGATTTAAAGGAATATGCACCAGTGGTCACCAGCTACCTCACCACATGCATTGACAATATTGTCCCCACCAAGCGCTACAAAACATATCCAAATCAGACACCATGGTTGAACTGTGAGGTACGTTCCATGCTACATGCACACTCCACTGCGTTTGCCTCTGGTGGCACAGAGCGCTACAAAAAGGCCAGATATGACCCACATACAGACTGAAGCTGGAGGGATACTACAACAACTCGAATCCCGCCGAATGTGGCAGGGCCTCCAACACATCACTGATTTCCCCTGACAACATCCCAGGCCATGCTTTGAGTGTTTGCTCTTCAGAGACATTTTCAATTTGTCCCTCACCCAGTCAGCTGTGCCCACATGCTTCGAGACCACCATCATAGTGCCCCTCCCCACGTAAATAACCTGTTTGAATGACTTTCGCCCCATTGCACTCACTTCAAATTGTAATGAAGTGTTCTGAGAGGATTGTCATGTCCCATATCAAAGAAGCCATCCCGGACAGATTAGACCCTCTGCAATTTGCATATCGGAGGAATCGCTCTCCCGAGGACGCCGTTAATGCAGCTATCCACACAGCCCTCTCACACCTCGGAAACAAGGACATGTATGTTCAAATGCTGTTTATAGACTACAGCTCAGCATTCAACACCATCATCCCACCATGAAAAAGCTCTCTACTCTTGGACTGACACCCCCCTCTGTCTCTGGGTCCTGGGCTTCCTCACAGGCAGACTCCAGGCAGTCAGAGTTGGTACCGGGACATGAGGTACAAAGATAGTGAGCACAGCGACTCCCCAAGGCTGTGTGCTCAGTCCACTCCTGTACACCTGTTCACCTATGACTGTGTCCCCTCCCAAAGCAACACCTCCATCATTAAATGACACAACCATCGTCAGGCTGATTACTGCTGGAGAGGAGACTGCCTACAGGGAAGAGGTGGCTCAGCTGGTGCCTGGAAAATAATCTCTCCTTAAATGCTGAGAAGACTAAGGAGATGGTTATTGACCCAAGAATGAGGAGAGAGCAGCACGCCCCACTATGCATCAACAGGACTCAGGTGGAGAGGGTGAAGACATTCAAATTCCTTGGCACCCACATCAGTGAGGATCTCACCTGGACCCATAACACACGGCAGATCATCGAGAAGTCTCAACAACGACTCTTCTTCCTAGGGAAGCTGAGAAAATTTGGATTAACCTCCAAACTTCTCAGCAACTTTTACAGATGCACAGTGGAGAGTATCCTGACAAACTCCATCACAGTGTGCTACGGGAACTCAGGACAGGAAGGCTCTCCAACGTGTCATCAAAATGGCACAACTCATCTGTGGAGTACCACTACAGGACATTTACAACACTCAGGGCAAACTATATCATTAAGGACAGCACCCACCCACAGCACACACTGTTCACACTCCTACCATCTGGCAGACAATACAGGAGTGTGAAAGCTTTGGAGTTTGTACGTGTTTTGTCTCTAGGGGCCACCGTATTTATTTATATATAAACATATATAAATAAAGCCACTTTTTTACATTAGTAATTACTTTTGTGCATAATTTTATATTATTGTTAATAATAAATTAATTAAAGCAACAAAACAACCTGAAGAGCCGGTTTGGAGCCGAAAGAGCCGTAAATCCCATCACTAATCCACAGCAGAGATGGGCAGTAACGCGTTACTGTAATCTGATTACTTTTTTCAAGTAATGAGTAAAGTAAGGGATTACTATTGCAAAAACGGTAATTAGATTACCGTTACTTTCCCGTAGGAACGCTGCGTTACTGCGTTACTAAAACCGTGATTTTTCTGCGAGAACGTCTCATGACAGTGACGTAAGCGAGTGCGACGTCCGTGACAACAGCTGTGTGCAGATCAACAATGGATCATATATCAGTGCAGAGAGAGTATGAGCGTGCAGCGTTTAAAGCGTGGAAGTACTGACCTTACTTTGAGTTTGATTCCATAAAAAGGGACAAAAACATTAGTGTCCGCTGTGCGTGGGAAGAAAACTTCTTTTTACAGCGAAAAAACCCCCAAACTTCCAACAAGCACCGAGTAGCTACGACGTAATGGGAAACTCACAGAGAAACTCGCGGATTCTTCCACTGACCGCGGCACACCTGCACCAGGGTAAACCTCCGCCTACCGTAGTCCTGCTTTACAGGTGAAAATAGAGCAACAGGACCGCTGAGTCTTTGACTTTATTTATTTTCTGCTGTGTTTTACTTGCATCTATTTGAAAGACTGAGTGTAAACACACAAAATATTTTATTTTATGTGCTGGAATGTGCAGAAAATAGGTTTAAATGTTAAACTAATTTCTTCCAGTCAGTGAATGTTGCAGATAATTACATTTTTGCTTGATGCATAAAGTTAAAAGATTAAAACTAATAAAACAAGTTTTAAAAAGAGACTTTTCCATTTGATTACATTTGTATGATGGATTATGCAGAAAAAGTAGAATTGGGCTGAAAGATCTATCGCTTTTTCACCTCTTCAGGTTGTAAATCGTGTTTTTAAAAAGTAACTAAGTAACTAAGTAATTAATTACCTTTGAAAATAAGTAATCAGTAAAGTAACAGGATTACTTTTTTGGGGAAGTAATCAGTAATTAGTTACTGATTACTTTTTTCAAGTAACTTGACCAACACTGATCCACAGGCCATCAGGCTACTGAATCAACCCACACAAACATTTCAGCGTCAGCTACAGTGACAAAAGTCCAAACTGAAACGCTGAGTCAATGACCCAGGTACTCTGACAAGTATATTATTCCCGTTTTATCCTCACTACACTGGTTGCCTGTCCATTTTAGAGTTCCGTTTATTCTTTTATTTTATTCTTTTATTTGTTTTTAAAGCATTAAATGGTCTTGCCCCACACTTCCTCTCTGAGCTCCTAAATTGTGGTACGCACTTCCATTACAAATTAGAAAGGCTTCCTGACTCGGCTTGGCTAGAGCTGGTCTACTCTGTGGCATCACAGACATGCAGTCTGTTTGCTTCTTTCATAGAATGATGACACACTGAAAAGAATTCCACATGACAGAACTTCAAAGTCTATAAAGAGAGGTTGTAACCTTGAGTCATTCCATATCACCTTAGCCGGAGGAGAGAGGAGGTGGCTACGCTTCGTTGAAGAGGCCCGGTGATACATCGACCACCAACCTACTGTGCCACCCGCACAGTAACTGAGACAGACTGCCTTTCTGATCAACACAGCACCTTTACTCGGACGATAACCCCCCCTTTTTTTCCTTCCTCTGTTTTTTAAGCACCTTACAACCTTTTCAAAAGGTGCTGGACTCACTGTCGGCGCCGGAGATATGGTCAGGTGACGTAGCGTTTTAATTCCATACCCTTCTGTTCCATCTTAACTCAGATGTAGAAGAATTTATATTTAAATATTTATAGTTATTTTTATTTAATTTATTCACTTGTGTTGCCTTCATTACCACTGTCTATGTAACTATATCCCCCCTTTTTTCTCTCTGTTTTTACTGGGTGGCAGGGTGTGGTTAGTATTTTTATTAGTTTGTTTTTGCTTTAGGGTTTCTTTTCCATACCTTTCTACTGTGCTGTTTCCACTAACAGAGTGCGCTGTCAGTCTTCCCTTGTGTTTTTGTTTTGGTTTTTTACTTGTCTTTTTGTCTATAGGGAAGTCACTCTTCATTCTGGATTTTTTGTGAATGGGGAGAAATCGGGCAAACTCCTAGCTAACCAAGTAAGGGGTCTAAAGCCATGTCAGTGTATAACCGCCATTAACTCAGATGATGGGCTCGTTACTGATCATGCCAAAATCAATGATGCGTTCAGGGAATATTATCTGAAGCTTTATTCCTCTGAATCTCCCACCGACCACTCACTAATCACAAATTTTCTTAAAAGCGTAGACTTTCTTGAGCTGGCAGACACCCACAGAGAGATCTTGGATGCGCCATTTTTCAAAGAAGAGATTAGCGCTGCAATTTTCTCTCTGCAGTCAGGGAAGTTCCCTGGCCCAGACAGCTTTTCGGTAGAATGACACTCCAGAATGTGTTCTTCGCTTGATGCGGAAAAAGCATTTGACCGTGTCGAATGGAACTATTTATTTGCTGTGCTGGAGAGATTTGGGTCCGGTCCCAATTTCATCTCATGGATCAAGTACCTATACTTCTCCCCTGTTGTGTCTGTTTGCACCAATAGCCAGAAATCAAAACCATTCCAACTTAAACGAGGCACACGTCAGGGTTGCCCCCTTAGCCCGTTGTTATTTGATCTAGCTATTGAACCCTTAGCAATGCTTTTTCGAAGCAGTAAACTTGTTCAGGGTCTACAAATAGGTCAAACTGAACACAAAGTCAATTCATTCAATTTAAATGAACATCTTTCCTAAATTCTTATACTTATTTCAATCTTTACCAGTCTTCATCTCCAAGTCTTTCTTTACAACTCTAGACTCTATAATCTCCTCTTATATTTGGAAGGGTAAACGGGTAGCTAAGGTGCATTTACAGAAATCTAAGATTGAAGGGGGTCTGGCACTCACCAACTTCCGCTTTTACTATTGGGCTGCCAATATTCGGTCCCTGACCTAGTGGTTAAAGTCTGGGGAGGGTGTGGGACCCACCAGCTGGCTGGCAATGGAATTAGACTCAACGCAGGGTATTTCTCTTGCCTTCTTTCTGGGTTCTTCTCTTCCTTTATCCATTGACAACTTTACATCTAATCCGATAATTCGGCACTCCCTCAGGGTGTGGGCGCAGTTCAGGAGACATTTCAATCTTAATAATTTTTCACTTCAAAGCCCCATCCTTTCAAACCACCTATTCCTCCCCCCAACCTTGGACAACTTGTTCCAGGTCTGGTCTAGAGCAGGTATTATTTGCTTTAAAGATCTCTTTGTACACAATAAACTAGTATCATTTGATCAGCTGTCAAAAAAATACAGTATCCCAAAACTCACTTTTTTAGGTATTTACAACTCAGACATTTTTTGCAATCCCACCTGTCCAATTTTCCAGAAGCTCCAGCTGCTAACTTACTGGACGAGCTCCTTAATTTCCAACTATCAGGCATTTATAATAAACTGCAGTGTAACCCCAGCTCCCGTTGTAGGCTTCAAGTCCACATGGGAGAAGGAGTTGGGTATATCTATGTCAGATGACGTCTAGGACTCAGTCCTTTCTCTGGTAAATTCTACATCACTCTGCGTCCGTCATTCCCTGTTACAATTCAAAGTAGTCCACAGGGCCCACTTATCTAAATCCAAATTAGCTAAGCTTTATCTCAGTTTAGACCCTTGCTGTAACAGGTGAGGGTCTCATGATGCCAATCTAACCCACATGTTTTGGACCCGCCCTGTCCTGGCAAATTTTGGGAAGGAGGTTTTCTGCACTTTGAACAAGGCTACCGGCCTGAAACTAGCCCCCTACTTGCTGTCTTTGGTACAACGGGAGAGGATTATAAGTATATTCCCAGAGCAAAGCGTAGGGTGCTGTCTTTTGGTTCCCTCCTGGCTAGGCGTACAATTTTGATGAGGTGGAAGGCCGCTGCCCCGCCCCTCCATGTTCGGTGGCTTGCTGATCTCATGTCGTGCCTCAGTCTGGAAAAGATCCACTGCTCCATCCAGAACCAAAAGGGCACATTTGATAAAATGCGGGGTTTTTTCTGGAAAACTTCTCTAAACTTCAACTTAAGGATGTTCCAGCTGACTAACGGATTTGCTTCTCCATAGAGGTCTGGTGTCTGTCTGTGTTAATGGGAACGTGAAGCTCAGTGATGTCGTAGCAAACTTCTGAGTGGTTCTTAAGGGAAGGGTTAGTTAATATCATAATCCCTCCCAGGTTGTGGCTTTTGTTGTTTTGTTGGGTTTTTTGTTTTTGTTTTCTCTCTCTCTCTCTCTTTTTCCTTTTACTGGGATTTTTTTTTGTCGCTTGTTTGATAAATTAAAAGAGCAAAACAATGTTCTCACCTGAGAAATTCTGTTTTGTATTCAATGTAAACAGTTTGTATTTTCCCTCTTCTTTTTTCTTTATAAACTGTGTCCACAATTAATACAAAATATTGTGAATAATAAAAAAAAAAAGATAAGATGGGGCCTGATTATTTAAGACCTTGTATGTGATTAGCAGGATTTTGAATTCTGGATTTAACAGGGAGCCAATGAAGGGAAGCCAATACAGAGATGAGTCCACTGTCAGAGGCCATAAGAAGATCATTTGTAACCTTCACCAAAGCTGTTTCTGTGCTGTGCTGAGCTCTGAAACCTGACTGAAACTCTTCAAATAAACCTCTGCAGATGATCTGTTAGCTGTTTGACAACTACTCTTTCAAGGATTTTTGATATAAAGGAAGGTTGGAGATTGGCCTATAATTAGCTAAGACTGCTGGGTCTAGAGATGCTTTTTGAGTAAAGGTTTAACTACAGCCAGCTTGAAGGCCTGTGGTACATAGCTGATTATTAGAGATAGGTTGATCATATTTAAGATCGAAGAATTAATTAATGGCAGGACTTCTTTGAGCAGTTTTGTAGGAATGGGGTCTAAAAGACACGTTGATGGTTTGGAGGAAGTAATTATTGAAGTTAACTCAGAAAGATCAATTGGAGAAAAAGAGTCAAACTTAACATCAATGGTACTAAGAGTAGCTGTAGATAATATTACATCTGTGGGATGATTATTGGTAATTTTTTCTCTAATGATAAAAATTTTATTTGTGAAGAAGTTCATGAAGTCATTACTAGTTAACGTTAAAGGGATGGTTGGCTCAACAGAGCTCTGACTGTTTGTCAGCCTGGCTACAGAGCTGAAGAGAAACCTGGGGTTGTTCTTATTTTCTTCAATCAGTGATGAATAGTAAGATGTTCTGGCTTTGCGGAGGGCTTTCTTATAAAGCAGCAAACTATTTCTCCAGGCTAAATGATGATCCTCTAAATTTGTGACACGCCATTTCCTCTCCAGATTACGAGTCATCTGCTTTAGGGTACGTGTTTGAGAATTATACCACGGAGTCAGGTACTTCTGATTAGAGACCTTAGTTTTCACTGGAGCTACAGTATCCAGAGTCGTACGTAGTGAGGAGGTGAAATTATTAACAAGATGATCGACCTCTGTTGGAGTAGTGTTCAGATAGCTGCTCTGCTCTGTGTTGGTACAGGGCATTGAAGATGATAACAGTGGGTGGATTATATTCTTAAACTTAGTTACAGCGCTTTCAGAAAGACATCTACTTTGATAAAGTCTACTCTCCACCGCTGTGTAATCAATTATTGTAAATGTAAATGTTATCAGGAAATGATCAGACAGGAGAGGGTTTTCAGGAAACACTGTTAAACGTTCAGTTTCTATGCATATGTTAAAACAAGATCTAGAGTGTGATTAAAGTGGTGGGTGGGTTCTTTTACATTTTGAGAGATGCCAATTGAGTCTAATAACAGATTAAATGCCATGTTGAGGCTGTCATTTTTAGCATCTACATGGATGTTAAAATCACCCACAATAATTATTTTATCTGAGCTCAGAACTAAATCAGATAAAAAGTCTGAGAAATCAGACAGAAACTCTGTGTAAGGCCCAGGGATGGATTCCGTCTCTCCTAACAAGACCAGGTTTCCTCTAGAAAGTTTCCCAATTATCTATGAAGCCCACGTCATTTTTTTGGACACCACTCGGATGAAACCAGGAGATGTCCTTACTGAATCATCAGAGCTGAACAGGTGATGGAGAAACAGGTTTACCTTTTAGGTCACATGAATGAGTTGAAGGGAAGTTATGAACTGTTTCTGAGAGACAAATAACACCAGGATCGTTTTCTAAGTAGCTGACAGCTGGTAACTGCAGGGGCGGGTCTAGCAACGTTTTGCCAGGTAGAGCATTAACTGCTCAAAATGCCTGGGCCCATTTTTTGTCCCAGTCGAGCCCTGGCAGCGGCTATTTAGCGGAGAGCTCACCTAGTGAAACTGCATCCCCATCCCACTCTGACACCAGTGGAAAAGACCACGAGAGAGTAAACATTGTGAGGTGTGGGCCCTGGCTCACCTGCACCAACTTTCTGATGAACAAAGTGTGGCTGCTGTCTTCATCACACAGGATCACATCAGCATTTAATGTATGTATATGAGAGCTGCAGCTCATGGTGGCTTCAAATGACTGTGGACCGCACTGTCCGGCTGGCTGTTAACAGCAGATTCCGTTTTTCCATCTTTGAAGAAAAAATGGCACGAGCTTCCTATTGAAACGTCATTTCCGGCTCCTCTGTCTCAAAGCAAGATGGCGGCCGTGATAGAGAGAGTTGATGGATGTGTTGGGTCCTTGGACTCAGATATCGTGTCACTAAGACATACACCCCCTCCATCGGACCAGCAGCACCAGAACAACCCCCTGCTGGGCCTGCCCATCGTGGCCATCGAGACCATCCTCAACTTCCTGTCCTACGATGAGATCAGCCTGCTGCGCTCGGTGAGAACAAAAACAGCAGCAAAGCTAATGCTAGCCAGGGCTCCGAATCCTGTTTGGGTAGCACTCGTGTAAAGGCAGCGCAGACATCAGGCTGTTTCACATCCGTGCTCCAGTCTGGAGCCGTCTGTTTGCAGCCACGGCCCGCATTGTGCTCCTCGAATTAGCAAGACAGCCGAGATGAGCAGGGCTGGGATACACGACACAACACTATCACCATCACACAACTGTCAGAGCGCAGATGAGTGTTGGTCACGGAGTTGTTTGCAGCCAGTACCGGGCTCGTGGCTGTCCTTGTGTAACTCTGTGGGGTTAGTAGAAGCCTCGCAGCTCCATTCACCTACACTTCAGTCTGCTCGGCACACAGCCTGGAGGCTTCGTTCTTCTCCTGCTGTGCAGAATCAGTCGCTGTCATGTGTTAGTTTGCGTTTGCTGAGGAGTTCGTGGCTCACTGGCTAAGTGAGGTAATAAGACTGCTGTGCACTACCCGTGTTTTCACTGACATTTGCAGATGAACGAACCGTTTTCCTGCTGAGATACTCATAGCTACTAAACACTCCCCTCTTGATGCAAAGTATTGTGACATGTAATACAAACAAGATGTGCAATGAAGATTTTTTTGTCATTACACAATGCTCTGTGGACTGTGTCATACCTTACTTACCAGTATGAGCGGTGCAGCTGTGTCAGCAGATGCGTATCAGGTCAGTGTCAAATGACTGTTGATATTTGATGATCAGGTTTAACAAAGTGACTTCATGACTTCTGTAAATGTGGACTTTTTCCTTAAGCAGCAGAAAGCGTTTCCTCCAGTCTAACCCAAAGTAGAATTCAGCCATTGCTTTTTCCTCTGATCCCCTTAACGGTGACATCCGGGAGTAGTTTTTGCAGCAGGATTGTAAGAGAGGATGGTAAATATTCCTTTGAAAACAACAGGAATGATAAGAGCCAATGTATCAGCTCTTAAAACTGTGAATGTAGAGACTGGAAGCCCTCCACTTTATCCAAAGCACTGTGTCAAGAATCCCATGTAGGCAAATAACTTGAAACTCTGAATTGCTACGTACTCATCAGATTACCTGTCCACCTGTTCTCTCTGATCTGTCTTCAGGTATGCAAGCGTATGGACATGATTTGCCAGCGTGTCCTGAATCAGGGATTCCTGAAGGTGGAGCGTTACCACAGCCTGTGCCAGAGGCAAGTCAAAGCCCAGCTGCCCAGGTCAGTATCACATCACAAGTTATTCCACTCTCACTGCACTCTGGTTTTCTTCAGGAACTCTCCTTTATTTAATTATTTGGCCAACTTTAAGAAGCTTGGAAATGACTTTATACTTTTTCCTTGATCTGAATGAATTGGCTGGCACTTATGTAGAGCGCTTTTTTGTCATAATCATCTCATCCTTGCACAAGTATTTTTTCTAAATTCTTCATAAGCTGGGATACAAAATTCACATGTACCTTGTACTAAATGAAAGCATTGTATTTAAATGCAGAGGAGGGAAAAGTCATTGTTCATAAAACAAAACTACAGGTACTGGTTGGTGAGTTAGGACATTGGGAGACAAAACCAAATAAAACATCCTTAACAAACAAAGTGTGTTCTCATGATATCCTTCTGGTAAGGTGCTTCTGTCAGTAGGGTGGGATTTAAGTTCTTGATTCCCATCAAGGACGAGAGCATGATGGGTAACGTCCAAACTGCATCCAGGATAGAAACAGCTGCATTATGCTGCTAACCCAACTTCAGCTCCTTCCAAGCACATGCACAGATAGCATGCTAATTCTAAGCTAGCCACGATCCCAGAGTGATGTGAAAACTGACTGAATGCTAAGCCGACCACAGCGGCCAGACCCTGAACTCCAACAGGGAAGAAGCTTGATAATCAGTCAGGCTGCAGTGTCCGTTTATACGGGTTCAGCTTTGTGTTCATACCTAAATGTCAAGAGAAGGGTCATTTGTGTGTCCTTATTAGGGATTTGTGCTGGTGGCTGGGACTGCTTTACACAGTCTGAGCTTTCAGACCCTTTTTATTACCCCTCAGCTGTAAAAGGCTGATGGGGTTTTGCTATCACCCAGCCAGATGAGCAGGCAGTGTGGGCACCCAAGTTTGTGAATGCAACAACTCAAGAATGAGGCGACGTAGAATTCAAACCATAGGTGCATCTACTAAAAATCTTGGATGAGTTTAAATCCGGGTAATCTTAACCTCAAGGTCAAAGGTCAAGTTTTCCAAAAATCATCAGGGATTTTCACATTTCTACTGGTGGCTGCCGGTAGAGCAGGGCGATATGACCAAAAATATTTATCACGATATACATTTGAAAATTTGCGATAACGATATAACTGACGATATAATTGACACGAGACAAAATACTTTACAACTCCACAACTGTATTAGTGCAAAAAAAACCCATCTATGTATTTTCACTGAAACAAGCAGCTGTTATTTATCTGCATTAAAGTTATATAAAAACGTAACAGTGCAAATTCCTCGCTGACAGTTTAACCAAAAGGCATTTCCAGTGGAAACTGGCCGACACATCCTCAGCATAACCATGTATAATATCCACAACACTTAAAAAGAGGTTATACACACACAACACGGTAACATGTTGAAGCACAGTACGTATCACTCAGCGAGGCTCCGCCTACGATAGCCGTAACGCTCCGACAATCCATCAAGCGGTGCGGCTTCGTAGCTTAGCAAAGTCGTACTGAAACATTTGACAGATTTTCGAGCGCCGTGTACATAAAATCGTTTCGAGGTCAGTAAACACAACCAGAGTTCATACATAAGGCACACGGGATTATAAGGGGCTCTGTCGACTTTCAGAAAAATTAAAGGATTGATTTTAAGTGCGCCGTATTTTCCAAAAAACACGGTAATAACGACGGCCCGCTAGCATGCGCTACCAAAAATAGTGCTTTGTTGTGTATCTGAGGGACGAAAGCTAAACCAGTTCCACACCAGTGAAGCTGCAGCATTTTTACAAACCAGTTCAGGTTCATGGTTTCATTCAACGATCCGCTTTCGCTCTTCTCATTCTGCGTCGCCGCCGTGTGCGTATGTAAACATGGGCACTGTGCATGCGTGTTTTACCCATATTCTATCGCCATGTTTCATTTTCTTATCATTGCCCAACATTACACCGGTATTACCGTGAACGGTATGATATGGCCCAGCCCTAGCTGCCGGTATGTCACCATTTTAATTCCAGCCCTATTTATCTGACCTTCGTGTGAAGTTCATGGTGTCGGCCTGATGCTGAGGCCTGGTAGCTTCAGATAATAGTTACCAGACAAAGTAAAAGCAGGTCAGAGGCTCTCTTCCCTTCTGCTTGGTTTCTGTGTAAACAAGAAGCCAAGATTCTTACAGCATATGTGAGCATGGTGTATTGTGTCCACAATATGTATCTATCTTCTCTCTCTTGTATGTATTATTGTAGGGTCTACCTTACTGTGTGTGTGTGTGTGTGTGTGTGTGTGTGTGTGTGTGTGTGTGTGTGTGTGTGTGTGTGTGTGTGTGTGTGTGTGTGTGTGTGTGTGTGTGTGTGTGTGTCCCCTCGTCAGCCTCCTTTTTTGGCAGCTTCTTTTGGGCGTCGCCTCAGTGGATCATCTGCCTCCATCTCACCATAAACCAAAAATCACTTTATGCCTGTGAAACACACACATCCCTTAAACACTGAAAGCACTTCTCTGTCTAAACACTTTGTCTAGTATTCACAACCACAACTTTTCAGCTTTTAATTTTGTGCAGTTGGCAGTAAACTCCATGCCCCAAACCTCAGTAAATTATGTTTGTGTCATTCATTTCAATATTCTCCTCCCACTCGTTTGCCCTCTATGAAAGAGAAACTCCTACAAATACAGATATAATAAGGAGGTTTAATTGGAGTAGTAACTTCCATCTTTCAGACACTGTGTTCTTTTGGGGTTTTTTGTGTTGTTTCTTAGTCAAACCTACAATAGTTTCTTGACGTCATCACAGGCTTTTGTGCTGTGCTGGCTGTGAGTGCCTCCTGTGTCTGTTACAGGCTCTATTTCTGATCCTTTTCAA
Source organism: Aulonocara stuartgranti (assembly GCF_965226115.1). NCBI lineage: Eukaryota > Metazoa > Chordata > Actinopteri > Cichliformes > Cichlidae > Aulonocara > Aulonocara stuartgranti. The sequence continues at coordinate 1,195,763 of NC_138949.1, read as the reverse complement.
ACAAGTTTGAATCCCACTTCTAAAACAAGTCAAATGAGTCTTGAACAGTAAATCTTTTTCTTAATGATGTCAAGAAAAAGATCATATGAATGATATAAATGACAATACATAGAAATGGATATTCTTTAAAGTTCTCTTCATGTTTCCATTGTCTCCCAGGAGAGAGTCAGAGAGGAGAAACCACTCCCTGGCCCGTCACGCTGACATCCTGGCTGCTGTGGAGACCCGCCTTTCACTACTCAACATGACCTTCATGAAATATGTGGACTCCAACCTGTGTTGCTTCATCCCCGGAAAGGTTAGTGTAGCTGCTACTGGCAAACAACTCTGCAGCATCAGTAGTTTTCAAGACAGAAGGGAAAAGTTCTCATTTAAAAAGCTCATTTTTTCCTTTTGCAGCAAGTCCACATTAATCCACATTTATTTTTCTTTTTTATGTATTTAGTTTATGTTCTATGGACCCCTGTCTGTTAATAAAGTGAAACGAATCCCCGCTTTGGTGTTTGCCGTGACATGCTATAATTTGTTCCTGGGTCTGGCGCTACATGCAGGATGGTAAACAGATGAGTCCAAAGCAATAAAAGCAAGTTTTAGTCAAATCCAGATGCTGAATATGGCTCTTGTGCTTTTAAATATAGCGATATAGGTAGGGCTGCTCAATTAATCGAATTTTAATCTCGATTACGATCTGGGCTTTCAACGATCATTAAAAATGACTGAGCCGATTATTAGCCCCTCCCTCATGCTTTACTCTCGCGCTGCTCCGTGTGGCAAATCGAGCGCACCTCTTTGCATTTCGAACACGCGTCACAACAATTAAGAGGACCCGAGGGAAGCTCGGAAAGCTAAGCAGAAGTTATTTGGAGAGGAGAGTGACTGCCGTTGGTTAAAAAGAGGTAAAAACCTTCAGTGGTGTGGAAACATTATGGGTTCATGGAGTCAGACTGGATCAAGTAGACACAGTGTGTAAACTTTGCTACAGTGTAGCTGCACCACAGAGCAACACTGCAAAGTTCACTAAACATAGATGTTTACATTTATTTCTTATATTGCAAACATTTGCACTGTTATCAGTATTTGCACTATTTTATATTATTTTTTAAAGTCATTATTCAACACATTGTTATTGTTAAATAAATATCGTCAAATAATCGAGATCTCAATTTCAGTGAAAATAATCGTGATTATCATTTTTGCCATAATCGAGCGGCCCTAGATATAGGTATAAATATGAATATAAATATAAAAGGACAAGTATGTGTGCAGGTATTTATGGTGGTATACAGAAGTGACAGGGTGCAGTGAGGTGTGATTATTTCTGTGGACCTGACTGATGTGGATGAATTACAGAGTCTGACAGCAGCATGAAGGAACGAGCTCCTGTAACGTTCCCTCAGACAGCCAGGTTGAAGGAACCTGTTGCTGAAACTGCTCTTCAGATTGTCCAGTGTGTTATGTAGGGGGGAGTCATTTTCCATGATTGCCAGCAGTCTTGCCCGCATTCTGTCCCTGATCACCACCTCCAGGGTGACGAGCTTCATGCCAACAACAGAACCAGCCTTCCTCGTTAGTTTGTTCAGTTTGATTGCATTGTCCTATTAAGGTTTATGGAAATCAGTCTGCAGTTGGCTCATCATCAGGAGGGTTTGATCAAGTAACTACCAGGGCTGAGACACTCAGCTGTCACATGACTAATTTATTTATATAGCACCAAATTACAACAACAGTCGCCTCAAGGCGCTTTATATTGTACAGTAGATCCTACAATGATAGATACAGAGAAAAGCCCAACAATCATATGACCCCCTGTGAGCAGCACTTTGGCAACAGTGGGAAGGAAAAACTCCCTTTTAACAGGAAGAAACCTCCAGCAGAACCAGGCTCAGGGAGGGGCGGGGCCATCTGCTGTGATTGGTTGGGGTGAGAGAAGGAAGACAGGATAAAGACATGCTGTGGAAGAGAGACAGAGATTAATAACAGATATGATTCAATGCAGAGAGGTCTGTTAACACATAGTGAGCGAGAAAGGTGACTGGAAAGGAAAAACTCAATGCATCATGGGAATCCCCCGGCAGCCTACGTCTATTGCAGCATAACTAAGGGAGGATTCAGGGTCACCTGGTCCAGCCCTAACTATATGCTTTAGCAAAAAGGAAAGTTTGAAGCCTGATCTTAAAAGTAGAGATAGTGTCTGTCTCCTGAATCCAAACTGGAAGCTGGTTCCACAGAAGAGGGGCCTGAAAACTGAAGGCTCTGCCTCCCATTCTACTTTTAAATACTCTAGGAACAACAAGTAGGCCTGCAGAGCGAGAGCGAAGTGCTCTGATAGGGTGATATGGTACTACAAGGTCATTAAGATAAGATGGGGCCTGATTATTTAAGACCTTGTATGTGAGGAGCAGGATTTTGAATTCTGGATTTAACAGGAAGCCAAAACAGGAGAAATCTGCTCTCTCTTTCTAGTCCCTGTCAGGACTCTTGCTGCAGCATTTTGGATCAGCTGAAGGCTTTTCAGCGAGTTTTTTGGACTTCCTGATAATAATGAATTACAGTCGTCCAGCCTGGAAGTAATAAATGCATGAACTAGTTTTTCAGCGTCACTCTGAGACAGGATATTTCTAATTCTAGAGATGTTGCACAAATGGAAGAACGCAGTCTTACATATTTGTTTAATATGTGCGTTGAAGGACATGTCCTGGTCAAAAATGACTCCAAGGTTCCTCACAGCGTTACTGGAGGCCAAGGTAATGCCATCCAGAGTAAGAATCTGCTTAGATACCATATTTCTAAGATTTTCAGGGCCGAGTACAATAACCTCAGTTTGATCTGAATTAAGAAGCAGAAAGTTAGCGGCCATCCAGGTCTTTATGTCTTTAAGACATTCCTGCAGTTTAACTCATTGGTGTGTGTTATCTGGCTTCATGGACAGATAGAGCTGGGTGTCATCTGCATAGCAGTGTAAATGTATGCTATGTCTTCTAATGATGCTGCCTAAGGGAAGCATGTATAATGTAAACAGAATTGGTCCTAGCACTGAACCCTGTGGAACTCCATAATTAACCTCAGTGTGTGAAGAGGACTCTCCATTTACATGCACAAACTGGAGTCTATTAGATAGATATGATACAAACCACTGCAGTGCAGTACCTGTAATACCTACAGCATGTTCTAATCGCTCTAATAGGATATTATGGTCGACAGTATCGAACGCTGCACTGAGGTCTAGCAGGACAAGCACAGAGATGAGTCCACTGTCAGAGGCCATAAGAAGATCATTTGTAACCTTCACTAAAGCTGTTTCTGTGCTGTGCTGAGCTCTGAAACCTGACTGAAACTCTTCAAATAAACCATTCCTCTGCAGATGATCTGTTAGCTGTTTGACAACTACTCTTTCAAGGATGTTTGATATAAAGGAAGGTTGGAGATTGGCCTATAATTAGCTAAGACTGCTGGGTCTAGAGATGCTTTTTGAGTAAAGGTTTAACTACAGCCAGCTTGAAGGCCTGTGGTACATAGCCGATCATTAGAGATAGGTTGATCATATTTAAGATCGAAGAATTAATTAATGGCAGGACTTCTTTGAGCAGTTTTGTAGGAATGGGGTCTAAAAGACACGTTGAAGGTTTGGAGGAAGTAATTATTGAAGTTAACTCAGAAAGATCAATTGGAGAAAAAGAGTCTAACTTAACATCAATGGTACTAAGAGTAGCTGTAGATAATATTACATCTGTGGGATGATTATTGGTAATTTTTTCTCTAATGATAAAAATTTTATTTGTGAAGAAGTTCATGAAGTCATTACTAGTTAACGTTAAAGGGATGGTTGGCTCAAAAGAGCTCTGACTTTTTGTCAGCCTGGCTACAGAGCTGAAGAGAAACCTGGGGTTGTTCTTATTTTCTTCAATCAGTGATGAATAGTAAGATGTTCTGGCTTTGCGGAGGGCTTTCTTATAAAGCAGCAAACTATTTCTCCAGGCTAAATGATGATCCTCTAAATTTGTGACACGCCATTTCCTCTCCAGATTACGAGTCATCTGCTTTAGGGTACGTGTTTGAGAATTATACCACGGAGTCAGGTACTTCTGATTAGAGACCTTAGTTTTCACAGGAGCTACAGTATCCAGAGTCGTACGTAGTGAGGAGGTGAAATTATTAACAAGATAATCGACCTCTGTTGGAGTAGCGTTCAGATAGCTGCTCTGCTCTGTGTTGGTACAGGGCATCAGGAAACACTGTTAAATGTTCAGTTTCTATGCCATATGTTAAAACAAGATCTAGAGAGTGATTAAAGTGGTGGGTGGGTTCTTTTACATTTTGAGAGACGCCAATTGAGTCTAATAACAGATTAGATGCCATGTTGAGGCTGTCATTTTTAGCATCTACATGGATGTTAAAATCACCCACAATAATTATTTTATCTGAGCTTAGCACTGAGATTCAAGTAAAGTGAATGGCTACTTTGACAGGGTTTCCACACCCCTGTCCCCCAATAGTCAATCTAAGAGTGAGGTTTATTGCTACCAATAACAACAAAACTGAAAGCATAAACTCCAGGTCTGTGAAGGTTCTTTAAGTTGCTCGAAGACGTCTTCAAGCAACTTAAAGAAGTCCAGATGCTTTTCTTTCCAAACTCCTTAGACCATAAACTCCAGGGTGAAAAAAGGTCAAAATAATAAACAAAACAACCTATTCCAAAGAAGTGCTACCTAAACCCTACTCGAAACCAAACTAAACAAAACACAAGCACTACCTTTAATTCCCTAATTTAATAAACAAGAGAAAAAGTGCAAAAAAATAGGGTGTTCACCCCTTCTGCTTCAGTGCTATTTACAAGATCAAGCACTGCCAGTTTGGAGGCCGAGGACAGGTCTGCTGTTGCTGCCTGGGGAACATCTGCGGGAGACAGGGTTTTTGAAATGGCCAGTTCATAGTGGGTGTCAGTCAGCAGGTGGCAGGTCAAAGCCGGCCCAAAACGGCTCCTCCAATCACGTGGAGGCCCTGCAGAGACTCTTAAAGGCACAGAACACACACTGATTCAGAATATGGCCAGGGCCTTAACACACATGTTGAACTGCAGTGGAAGGAAAATGCCCTAAATCAACAACAGTACCAGCATGATTAAAAAGGAAAACTATTTCTTTGATTATTGATGTTGAAACCGTCTTTAATCAGGTTGGTGCCGTTGCTGCTGGTTTAGGACGTCTTAGCTGCACCACAGTTCAACATGTGACCATTAAAAACTATGCTTTAACTGTTAGTAGTGGCTCATACCAGAGCCTTTTTAATTTGTTTCTTCCGACCAGGTCAGCTCCCCACACATGAATGCCGCATCGAGCTTTTAAAAGCCTGTTTCACTCATTATTTCTCTGTTATTTGTATTCTCCTGATCACGTGCTGTTGTGTGTCATCAGGTTATAGATGAGATTTACCGCGTGTTGCGCTACGTGAACTCTACCCGAGCACCTCAGCGAGCTCATGAGGTTCTGCAGGAGTTGAGGGACATCTCCTCCATGGCCATGGAGTACTTCGATGAGAAGATCGTCCCCATTCTGAAGAAGAAACTGCCGGGAGCCGATCTGTCTGGTCGCCTCATTGGCTCTGCACCAGGTAATTGAAATGTGACAAAAACAATAATAGTTGCGCATCCCTATTGCACCGGGTGTCCAAGGTTTTAAATGCAACATGTGAGCCACAGTGGTTGTGCGTTTGTGGCTTTCCATTTGTATCAGAGTTGTCGCTAAATGTGAGAGACGAGAAAGTCATCGTCCTGTTTAGTCTTACGTGCCACCCCAGCCGTTGGTTGTTTGCACTGCTCTGCACGCGCTCTGCATCACACGCTATGCTAACTCTGGAACACGCTTTACTCAGATGTGTGTCTTGTGCCCTCAGTGGCAGGTCCATCTACCTCTTTGACCACCATGTCCTTGCTGGCTAAGAACACACCTTCTCGCTCTGAGATGACCAAGGTGCAGCAGCAGGTGAAAGTGAACGGGGCATCGATGACGGTATTGCGGAGGGAGATGCAGGAAATTCGGGTCAAGCAGCTGGAGCAGCAGAAGCAGCTGCAGGACCAGGAGCAGAAGCTGCAGGAACAGAGCCAGGTGATCGCTGAGCAGAACGCCCGCCTCGCAGAGCTGGAGCACAAGCTCCGTGAACTGATGGAGAGTAGCGCTGCTGCTATCGGAGGACCCAGGCCCAACACAACTGTCCCCTCCACATCCAGCAGCTCTGCTGTGTCTTTCACTGCTGCCAGCACATCTGCTGCTGTCTTGACAGGCGTGGCTGCAGCCTCACCCAGGGAGACAGAGGGTGAGGTAGGGTCTTCGCTAAAACGCACCAGAAAAAGCTCAGACCTTCCACGGCAATCCAAACGGCTGCGCAGCAAGAAATGAGAAACTCGTGTGTCATTTAGCTCAAGTTATTTTGATTTTTAAGGTCTGACTGATCACATCTTAAACCAGTGCCCAGAGTTATCAGCCACTCCACCAACACACTTCCTGTATACTGTCTCACACACAGCGCTGACACCACCTGCTGTGGTGTGGAATAATTCTCTGCTGTCCACAACCAAAGCACTGAACCCTGAATGTCATCCAGGACTTTGCACATGGTTAGGTTTGTCGTTACAGAACTGTTAATGTCTGATTTTCCTTTTGTTAAAGACTCGCCTAAATAATACATTACTGTGTAAACACGTCACTAGTTTATAGTTTCACCTTTAAAAAGGTCCCGTTCTCAGCTACTCCACGTTGTAGTTTCTACTTTGAGCAGTGGATTACTCCACATGTGGCGATGTAGTGATTTCAGGCAGTGGACTGAGTCAGACTACAGTGTGACCTAGGGTGACAGAGTGACTTGCTGATGATTTATCACTACCTGCATGATAATGTAACTCTATAGAAGACATTAGGCTTTGACTACACAATGTTTTTTCTTATGCTCCATTCATCAGTGTCCTGGTTCTGCACATAGGGTTTGTTGGCCAGTCCTTGCAAGGCTTCTGAACCACTTAAATCAATAAGGGTATAGGTGGGTGGTTGGCTATTTGCCTCTAAAAAGGTTGTTTCATTGAAATGACTGTACTCTCAAATGAAGATGCTTATATTTGCAGCCTTGTTAACAGAAGTCACCTTGCACATGTGATTTAATGCATTTCCTGTTTGTTAAGAAAATGTTCATATTTGTCATTTTGGGAACATAAACTACTAAAGGATATCGAATGAAAATAGGAAGTGTGATGCTCCTGGAACAGCCTAACTGCGGTTGCATGTTGTCAGTAGTTAGTGATCTTCACAGGGGTCTAAATCAGTTGCAACAGCTTCTTTCTAAGTTTGGCTAAGTGCAATATGAATCGATGAAATAGTCAGTGGTTTATTTCTTTGTAGTAGCTCGCTTTTTCTTTTTTTTTCAAGAGCTGCTGCTCAGATGAGTTTTTGATGAATTCTTGAATCTTCATGAAAAGCACGGCTGAAAGGAGGAGAAGGCCAAACTGTCATGTCAAGCTCTTTGGGGGGGAATATGCACATCAGTTTCTTTCCACTCTTTACAGAAGCAGCAGAGAGCACAGGAGCCATGCTGTGCTGAATATGAAAGCAGTCATGCGTTTGAAGCCCCTCATGTCCATATTTGGCTGTTATATGATGCATTACTGTATGAGCTGTGCTGAGGATAAAAATACTATAAAACTGACCTTGATGGCAAACTGGTGTTTTGCATCTGTTCTCTGAATAACGTGAGAAGCCTGATATGAGCTTCAAACATTCTGCATATTCACTGTACACAACATGTACTCCAGTACAGGTCAGTGTTTTACCCTGGGGGGGTTTCATTGTGTAGTCTGTCCTGACTGCACAAACTGGAGACACACAAGGCCTAACTTTGGCAGGCTTGCACAATACTTTTAATAGTTTCACTTTGCTAACAGTCTGAAAACTGAGACGACCTTGAATTAAGTACTTTAACTCAATAAATGTAACCTGGTGTCACTTGCTGGCTTTTATCGACATTTTCAGCCACATGTTGCTTGATACAACATTTGGCCAACCTCGTCTGCTGATGAAGATCTGAAGGTTTTAGTCCGTTTCTGAGGTCTAAATGAAAACAACGATCAGTTGTTTGCTTCTTATACTTTTTTGAGCTTTTAAGATTTCTGGGATGTCGTTGTCAGATCATGTAAACACTCCTCCAGTATTGAATTGCAAATATAGAATCCCCGCTGGCTCATACTGGGCTTCTCCCCAGCCTAGGACTTGTAGTACTTCAGTAAACCCAGAGAAAAACACAAGTGTAGAAGTACATGTGGGGGAAAAGAAGGAAGGAAAAAACCAGAACAAGATTGCATTTCAAAGGTCACTTCTAAAACTTGCAGGTTTTTCTCACTTTGTCCCAAATGCCAGCTGATTTTTGTTTTTTCCTTATGTTTTGAAACTCTTCCTGAGACTTCTGCCTCCACCTGAAAAAGACGAGGGAGTGAACCTGATTTTTGGACTTTTTTGCACAAATAGATGGTGGCAGTGGGAACCGATTACCGTTAGACTGCCTGCTTCCTTCTCTGTACAAACTTGTTTTGTTGCCTTGTGGCTGCACTTGTGTTTTCCTTGTTCCAAGTGTTTCTGTTCTTTGGATGACCTGAACTAACACATGGCACATTCATTTGGTAAAGACATTTTGGAAATGCATCTCACGTGTCTATTATGAAGACACAAGGCAACAAAGCACAAGAAGATGTAATCTGGTGGTTCCATCTGAGACTGCGTCTCAGTCTAGAAAACCTTACTGTATTCTTCATGTATTTTAAAGTGCAGATTGTGAATTATTTCATGTACGTATGCCAAGAAAACTATCTTTTGAGTTGGGGCTAATTGTACAGTCTTGTTGCACACATTACTGTTACTGGTGTACAAATCAAACCTATTAAAAATCAGCTAACACATTTGTGTATCTCTGATTGTAAACATGAAGCTGTAGATTTAATGTTAATATTTGAGTGTTCATTCATCATATACATTCATTACGTTTGGTAGTAAAACAAATGTAATTGACATCATTCTTTGCTTGTGTGGTCGGTCGTATTATCCATTTTGGTGGATACATGACATTGGCACGAAAGAAATAAAAACAATAACAGGAAATGTTCGTGCTGGAGACAGGAAACCAGTTCTGATGACTAACTAACTGGAGTGCTGTGCTGGTACGCTGCAGTGTGGCAATGAGACTGCATCCAAATCAAAGCCATTTTTTAAACATATGGGCAGAAATCTGTGCCATCAGAAACTGAATTTGAATAAGTTCAATTTGAATTTGAATTTATGGTTTGAAAATGATCATCACTAAATTGAAATTGAATTTATATTTTGAAAATGAATTGATTTGCTTTGAAACTGCATTTTATCCTTTAAAAATTCAGCTCTCGAATAATTTCAGTTTCACTTCTCACCATTCAGTTTCAGTTCTACAATTCAATTTCAGTTCCAAAATTCAGTTTTTTGGAACTTACATCCGGTTCCGGTTCAAGTGCAGATTAATAGAACTACGTTTTACTAGCGGACCGAAAGTGTTACTGACGGGAATCTACAGCGTCTTGAGCTGAATTAAGACTTCAGAAGTCATTCGTCATGTCGAATGACCAGCGGATAAACTCTCAGGTTGGTAATAAATGTATTACATGTATAAGAACAAGCGTCATGTTAACAAATGATAGCCGTACGGTAACTTTTATGCTTATTGTAGCTGCTAGCTAAAAACGCTAATTTAGCGTAGTTTGCCCTGAATTCAGCTTTGACAACAAATATGATCGACTGTTTCTAGTAGAATTCCAAAGTTGTCATCTTGGACCCTCTCAGAGTACCCCCTCTGTATGCTTGCAGAGACCCCTACAGTAGGGAAACATGCAAAACGGTGTCCAAACCTTTGTGTTTTAGCTTTATATATGTCTTACACAGCATCCCAACTCTTTAGCTGACTTAATAACTTTAGCTAAAGTGAATAGTTAGTCTAATTCATTAGTGCAGCATTACTGGATCAATTCATTTTCAAAATATAAATTCAATTTCAATTTAGTGATGATCATTTTCAAACCATAAATTCAATTTCAAATTAGACTAATTCAAATTCAGTTTTCAAAAGCATTTATTCAAGTTACAATTCAGATTCAATCGGAGCAATTCAAATTCAAATTGAACTTATTCAAATTCAGTTTCTGATGGCACAGATTTCTGCCCATACAGGTGTTACTTCCTGCAATATGCATTATGTATGGTGCAAATATGCAGTATACGCGTTTCATATAAATTTTCTTTAGCCCAGATAAATAAACATTCCAGTCATAAAATGTGAATTTTTATGTGCTGTACAGCGTATAGAATAAATAAGTAAGCCAATAAGTGAGACTTGTGTTTGTAAACCCCCTGTGTTGTGTAGCTTCAGTTTGTCTTTTTTTTATTTTTTATTAAGCAATAATCAAATTGTTATATGCTTAAATTTACACAAAATGCAAGAACTCTGCCCCGTCATGAACACATTTTTCACCAAGAATCTAAACCCAGTTTTTCATAATTTATTGGCTTAATAACACGAACCTTCATTTCATTTCCAGAGTGTAACAATCAACCACCTGTGTTGAAATCTAAAAGTGCCCATGGTGTTAATTCAAACGGGAGCTTCCTCACCAAGCAAGTCATCAGTATGTTGAAGCTCATCAATTAGTTCCTGCTGATCAGTCACATTATCCAGGACCATTAACAGAGCTTGAAGTCACTCATGGTGATGGACGGAAAAATAAATGAACAAACACACAGAAAAACCACACAAGACAGAGAACAATAAAGGCAGAAACTGAGCCCTAAAACACATTTACAACAGACTGACATGGCTCTTAAAAGTCCCTTACGGAGTTTTAAAAAAAGCAGATGTATGAAGCAATAATAGGCTGATTGATGAAGAACCTGTTGAGAATTTTTTTTTTTTTTCAGAATTCAGAAGCACCTTAAACCAGCGTTCCCTTCATCTGTGTTCCCACTGGCTGCTAGGGACAGGTGGAGAATTTAGTTGTGCTGATGCAAGTTTGACTTGCATTTAAATACAACATTTAAATACAGCAGTATATGAATAAATAAAGTGAAACTACAAATATATACATTTAATCATTTCTGATGCAAAGACAGTCAGTCATTCAGCTGGCAAACCCAGTTTACTGTTCTTTTGTGTTTAATGCAGTGATGCTTGGTCTGCTATTTAATGGTTATGTTTGATTGATAGACAACATCTGGCTGGATTAGAGCATCAACCCAATCTGGCAACACTGACCCTCATTAGAAACTCAAACTTTACAAAGTGGCAACAACAGCAAAGGTGAGTACACGCTTCTCTGTGACTTTACTCTGGATGATGATATGTACTAGTAAGTATGTCCGTATGAATAGTCTTTGAAGTTTATTATTATCTAAAACACTTGTTTAATGTTTTGAGATCGCCCCCGCCCCTCCAGCACTGTCTGCAGCAGGAGCAGCAGCAACTGCTCAACAGCAACATTTTACACATCAGGTAAAACATAGGCTACATTTGCTTTGCATTGTCCCTGCCTGATGACCAGAGATGGGCAGTAACGCGTTACTTGTAACGCATTACTGTAAATCCGATTACTTTTTTCAAGTAACAAGTAAAGTAAGGGATTACTATTGCAAAAACGGTAATTAGATTACCGTTACTTTGCCGTAGGAACGCTGCATTACTGCGTTACTAAAACCGTGATTTTTTTTTTTTGCAAGAATGTCTCATGACAGTGAGGTAAGCAAGTGCGACGTTCGTGACAACAGCTGTGTGCAGATCAACAATGGATCACATATCGAGTGTGGAGAGAGTATGAGCGTGCAGCGTTTAAAGCGTGGAAGTACTGACCTTACTTTGAGTTTGATTCCATAAAAAGTGACAAAAACATTAGTGTCCATCGTCCATCCAACTTCTTTTTACAGCGAAAAAAACCCCTAAACTTCCAACAAGCACCGAGTAGCTACGACGTAATGGGAAACTCACAGAGAAACTCGTGGATTCTTCCACTGACCGCTGCGGCACACCTGCACCAGGGTAAACCTCCGCCTACCGTAGTCCTGCTTTACAGGTGAAAATAGAGCAACAGGACCGCTGAGTCTGTGACTTTATTTATTTTCTGCTGTGTTTTACTTGCATCTATTTGAAAGACTGAGTGTAAACACACACAAAAAATTATTTTATGTGCTGGAATGTGCAGAAAATAGGTTTAAATATTAAATAAATTTGTTCCAGTCAGTGAATGTTGCATATAATTAAATGTTTGCTTGATGCATAAAGTTAAAAGATTAAAACTAATAAAACAAGTTTTAAAAAGAGACTTTTCCATTTGATTACATTTTGTATGATGGATTATGCAGAAAAAGTAGAATTGGGCTGAAAGATCTATCGCTTTTTCACCTCTTCAGGTTGTAAATTGTGTTTTTAAAAGTAACTAAGTAATTAATTACTTTTGAAAATAAGTAATCAGTAAAGTAACGGGATTACTTTTGGGGGGAAGTAATCAGTAATTAGTTACTGATTACTTTTTTCAAGTAACTTGACCAACACTGCTGATGACAGTGATATAGTAAGATGTGATTCCATATTAGATTCTTGATGAATGGAGGTTCAGCCTGGTTGTTGGTGCCCTCTTTTAACTTTGAGCACATGCCCCTTCAAACATCTCTGCACGGCCCTGCTCAAAGCCTTAGTATTTCTGCTCAGAGAATGTCCTGTTTTACACTTGTTTTTTACTGTCACATTTTCATTTCACAACAGTTTAATTTAATGTCACTTTTAAAAAGGATATGAACACAAAACTGGAGAATAAAAGAATCTCAGTTATTTAACTTGCTCAGGTATGCGGTGAACTATTTTCACTCCAAGTCAAGAGGTTTGACGATTTTTGAGGTGCTAACTCAAGAAAAACAAAAAACCCTCAAGATATATTCTGTAAATATATGTTTCGCTGAAATGTTAGTTTGTTGACATAGCAACAGCCTTAAAACAAGGTTGTCGTCACGTAACAGCGAACACCGTTACGTGACGACAGGCCACCGGGGGGCGGAGTCTGCAGCCTGCCGGCTTTTGCGCACGTCAGCGTCGGGCCATCAAAGACGAAAGGAAGGGAGGCAAAGAAGTTTCTTTTAAAGAAACGACCTTGTGCTGTTACCTTTTGGAGAAGTGCTGTAAACCTCTCACTACAGTAGTCACAAAGATGGGAAACCGAGTCGCCCGTGAGGACTACGAATGGGTTTATACGGACCAGCCGCATGCTGACAGGAGAAAAGCGATTTTGGGTGAGCTAGCTTATCCGTTAGCAAATTGCGCATAAATCCATAGTTAACAAAGGTATAACCAAGTTTGGCTTTTGACGACTAACTTTCGTTAAACCGTCTAATTGCACACCCCGACACCATAAAGGCTTAGTTTTTTGAGTAGTTTTAAGCAACGGTAAGTTGCTAATTAGTTTCAAGCTAACGGTTCCTTATGCACCCGTATATGTTAGCTATCAGGCCAACTTTGCTCAATATTTAACCCACAGTGAGAACCACTATCGTTCAGTTACACAATTTGACATGGACACGCGCTCGCGCACACAAGGAAGTTCCAGCTATTTAGGCCATTCGACCCAACTAATATTATGTGAGGCTAGCAAATGGGGAGTTCTCGCAGTGGTTATGTGCCACTCCCTAAGTTTCTCTTGGGAAAACTGCAGTAACGGTTTGACACATAACCGGTGCTCTCGGTGCCTGTCAGGAGTGGTTTGTTGACTTTGGGGGCAGATTTTAAGCGTTAAACGCACATATTATATCACATTCTCGCCCCACACTTGGTATAGTTAAAGCATTGCAAACAAAAAAGGAAAAGTATTGCAATTTGACAATAGCCACTATAAAAACTACAGTATGCTCCGTACGTATTGGGTTTTTGTTTTTTTTTAAAGTTTGTTCTGGTTTGTAGTTTAAGTGGTATAGCTAATTTCCAAGGACTCTTTTTTTTTTTGTTTTGTTTTTTTGTTTCAGAGTTCAAACCCAAAGATAATGAATTATCGTGACATGAAACTGAAAGACGTACATAAACTTTTTTGCATTTTCGCTCGAAAACTAAATAATCAGAACCATGATGTCTCTCTCTCTACATATATGATTCACATTAGTAACTATAGGCAGCTGACTCACATTGAATGCTGCTTTTCTTCTTTCAAACACACAAAGCGTTCATTGTGTCAAAGTGCCTTTTTCTCTGAATCAGGTGGTCTGCTTTAGCCACTGGACCAAGAGGACAGTGATCAGTGTTTCTTTTGCATTTCTAGTGTCTTTTTCACTGAGGAGAGTCACACTTTCACACAGAGATTTCACAATACTTTAAGTTCACTGAGTTTTTTTTCCTTACAGCATTTTAAGTTGTTTTTATGACTGAGAACCTTCACAGACAAGTTGTTTTTATGTCACATATTGCAAGGTCTTTGCGATTATATACCTCCAAACTTTGTGAATTGTGCCCCTACTAAATATTGGCTACTTGGTCCAATGTAGTTTGTATGTCCATACATATTTGCTTGTAAAGAGCTTAACTGTATGTGGTCTCAGGTCCCTCCCTCTGAGAGCCATCTTGCTCTAGTAGTGGAGGCAGCATGGTGTGACACAGGATGTGTTGAGACACATCTCTCTGCTGTAAGGTCCCACGTTTTGTGCAAATATATGTAGCCTGGAGGCCCTGTGAGTTTGCTCTTTTAACCTGAGTGAATCTGAAATGAGTCAACAGCTTATACTTACGTGGCTTGAGCTGGCTTTCGTCTTGTTTTGACTGAGGTTGTTAAAGGTTTGAGTCATTCAAATTTTTAATCCATTTTATTTCTATTGCACCTTTCATTGCACGTCAGTGGAGTTCAGTCAGATTAAGTTGTGGACTTAATCCATTGCAGCACATTGAGTTTTAGTTTAAGTATTAGTTTCAGTGTTAGTTTTAGTCTTTTCAAGTATTTCTGTGTTGTAGGTCATATGCTGAACGTTGGCTTTCAGTCTTGTAGGCTCTAGTAAACTCAATAAACTTGTCCATCAAAGCGCCATCAGGCAAGGTGTAGTAACATACTTTAGCAGACTAAAGCTAAGGAGATCTCTTTGATTATGTTTATTTTCACAAAATAAATTCAGTTTGTCCCCCCCCCCCCCCCCCAAGGCATAGTTCTAATTATGTACAATAACCTTTCAAAGGGTATTTTTCCATAAGTCTTGGGGTTTATAACTAGTCTGTTTGTCTTTACATGTTAAACTGGATCTTTTGGATTTTTGAAATGCATCTGTCATGTAGGTACAAATGTATCATGATTATAAAACATGACTACCAGGGGAGAGAAAATTTTAGACTTACTGTATGCTAACGTCAAGGATGCATACAGCTCCTCCTCCCTCCCCCCACTTGGTAGGTCAGATCATAACCTGATTCACCTCACCCCCCGCTATGTGCCAATTGTGAGGAGGGAACCTGTGACCACCAGGACTGTTAGGAGGTGGTCAGAGGAGGCCTTAGCAGAACTACAGGGCTGTTTCAAGTTGACCAACTGGGAAACACTCTGTGAGCCTCACGCCGAGGACATCAATGGGCTTACTGAGTGTATCACAGGTAGGGCTGCCACGATTAGTCGACTAGTCACGATTATGTCGACTATTAAAATCGTCGACGACTAATTTAATAGTCGACGCATCGTTTGAAGCTTTATAAGATCACAAAGGACGCAGGAATGAGTAGTAGGATTTAAGAGTGTAATAACGGACTGAAACAGAAGATGGCAGCACTGCATGTACAAGGATGCCAGCTGCCGTTAAACCCCGAAGAAGAAGAAGCTGTGTCCCAGAATTCATAGCGCGGCCCAGCGCAGTTGTCAACAATGGCGGCAGCTAGTTAGTTTTAACTTTACTCTTATTATTCTTTCTGGGTCACAAAATAAACGTTTAACATATTTTCAGGCGAGAATGTAGCTGTGTAAACCTCAAATATCTGCTCAGTTTATCAAGACACCACATATTTTCAAAAGCGCTCCGACGTTTTCGGAGACGTCTGTTACCCACTAGCTCGTTAGCGAGCCGGGGGCAAGGCTAACTAGAGCCGTGAGAACACCGGACTCCCGGCAAATCGTTTTCAAACCCACCGCCGTCTTTCGCTAGTCAGGTTAAACATATATATAAGTCACTTAGATAACTTAAATGTTATTGTTTGGCTTTCTTTAGTATTTTATTTGTTCCTGAGTAAATCGGTTTGGCTGAGATTAAAGTTATAGTTTTTGCACAGCTAAAACTGTCAAGCAGACAGCTGATTATCAGAAGTGTGAGACGCTGGATAATATACTCCGGTGTCCTGTTATATTTTAGAAAGCAAGGAGTTTATTAAACTTCACCGAAACAATCTGCAAATTTCATTAAAAATTAATAAACTATCATCTTGTCTTTATTTTTAGTTAGCACAAACACTTCAAGCTGTAAGCTAATGATAGTTATATAAGACCAGATGCTGCTGGTGCAATAAGCTGTACGCTGTACGTCCAATGGATGATGATCTGATTAGTCGACTAATCGCAAAAATAATCGGTGACTAGTCGACTATCAAAATAATCGTTTGTGGCAGCCCTAATCACAGGCTACATAACTTTCTGCACCGACTCCATTGTTCCAGCTCAGACTGTTCATTGTTACCCAAATAACAAGCCGTGGGTGACTAAGAACATCAAAGCCCTCCTCAACAAGAAGAAGAGGGCTTTCAGAGGGGGCAACAAAGAGGAAGTGAGGAAGATCCAGGTGTTACTAAAGGACAAGATCAGAGAGGCTAAGGACAATTACAGGAGGAAGCTGGAGTGGAAACTCCAGCAGAACAGCATGAGAGAGGTGTGGAGGGGCATGAAGACCATCACTGGATTCAGGCCAACCAACAGCAGGGGAGCTGAGGGAGGTGAGAATAGAGCCGACGAGTTGAAACTGAGTCTGAGTCTGCAGAGGGTCCCGGTGATGTGGAAGACATCATGCCTCGTCCCTGTACCAAAGACGCCACGTCCCAGTGGCCCCCAGGATTACAGGCCCGTGGCACTGACCTCCCACATCATGAAGACCCTGGAAAGGCTCATCCTGGACCAGCTGCGACCCATAGTAAGACCACATCTGGATCCCCTTCAGTTCGCTTATCAGCCTCGTCTCGGAACTGAGGACGCCATCATCTACCTGCTCAATCGTGTCTACACCCATCTGGACCAGCCGGCGAGCACTGTGAGGGTCATGTTTTTTGACTTTTCCAGTGCTTTCAACACCATCAGGCCGACCCTCCTGGGTGATAAGTTAGCAGCGATGCAGGTGGATGCTTCTCTGGTGTCCTGGATTGTTGATTACCTGACAGGAAGACCACAATATGTACGTCTCCCACAGTGTGTGTCTGACAAGGTGATCAGCAACACAGGGGCACCACAGGGGACTGTCCTCTCCCCCTTCCTCTTCACCCTCTACACCACAGACTTCAGCCACTGCACAGAGACCTCCATCTTCAGAAGTTTTCTGATGACTCTGCGGTGGTTGGATGCATCAGCAGGGATGATGAGACAGAGTACCGGGCTGTGGTCGACTCCTTTGTCACGTGGTGTGAGCAGAATCATCTGCAGCTCAACGTGGCAAAGACCAAGGAACTGATCGTGGACTTCAGGAAGACCAGGAAACACTTGACCCCTGTTTCAATCCAGGGGGTCAGTGTGGATATTGTGGAGGACTATAAATACCTTGGAGTACACATTGACAATAAACTGGACTGGGCTAAAAACACCACAGCACTTTACAGGAAGGGCCAGAGTCGTCTCTATTTTTTGAGGCGACTGAGGTCCTTCAACATCTGCCAGAAAATGCTGAGGATTTTCTATGAGTCTGTTGTGGCCAGTGCGATCCTCTATGCTGTTGCATGCTGGGGGAGCAGGCTGAGGGCAGCAGATGCCAACAGACTTAATAAACTAATCCGTAAGGCCAGCAATGTTGTGGGGATGGAGCTGGACACCCTCAAGGTGGTGTCGGAGAGGCGGATGCTGTCCAAGATAAAGACAATGTTGGATAACACCTCCCACCCACTCCATGACATGCTGGTCAGTCACAGGAGCTCGTTCAGTGAGAGACTGAGATTACCGAAAAGCACCACTGAACGACACAGGAAATCATTCCTGCCTGTGGCCATCTCCCTGTACAACGCATCCACTTAACACACTGTTTGCTGCTACAACTACACATGTTTCTTTTCCAGCTATTTATTTATGAGTGACTTATGTATGCATGTATATATATGTATATATTGTACTATTCTTAGTTAGTGTATTGTCTGTCTTGTCTTAATGTTGGTTTATAATGGAGTACTGTAACAAAAAATAATTTCCCCCAGGGATCAATAAAGTATTCTGATTCTGATATTAGCTTTGTGGTGTTGGGGTCAAAGGTTTTATGAAAGGACAGGAAGATACAGAGAGAATTGACACCCAGGTCACTAATTAAGTGGTGGGGGTTGTTGCTGTTTTAACATTGCCTTGACCAAATTTGGTTTTGTAATCTATGCTTTTTTTTTTCTTTTTTTTTTATGGAAAAAATGTGATGCTTTAATGTAAATGAAACATGTTTAATCACATGAACCTGTGGAAAAGGCTTGAGCGAAACACTGTCTTCAGCAAGTCTCTTAAAGTGTCCTGAAGTGTTTATTATTCTTGAGTCAGCCATTAAAATAAGATCGAAATACTATTTATGGCAGCAGTTTTAAATGACTGATTAGCAAAATGCAGTAGTGTTTTTCAAATTTAACAAGGATACATGTGTTCCAAATTCATAAATAGTCTTAATTCAAGGATATCATTGTCTACAACTTTGTATGAAGAGTGTAACGTTTAATTAGGAGCGCAGCTTTACCTCGTGAGGTTGCGATTGTCTTCTTTTCAGCATTTGAATGTTGACTGAACTGACTTTGAGTCTCCTGTGTTTATCTTGCAGCCAAATATCCAAAAATCAAAACGCTGATGGGTCCTGACCCGAGGTTGAAGTGGATCGTGTGCATGATGGTGGTGATACAGTTTGTAGCTTTCTACCTGGTCAAGGACTTGGACTGGAAATGGGTTCTGTTTTGGACTTATGCATTTGGCAGTTGCATCAACCACTCAATGACCCTTGCTATTCACGAGATCTCCCACAATACAGCATTTGGAAATAACAAAGCCATGTGGAACCGCTACTTTGCCATCTTTGCCAACCTGCCGATCGGCCTGCCCTACTCTGCGTCTTTCAAACGCTATCACCTGGATCATCATCGCTACCTGGGTGGAGATGGGATTGATGTAGATATCCCCACTGATTTTGAAGGCTGGTTTTTCTGCACTCGCTTTCGCAAGTTTATCTGGATTATTCTGCAGCCACTTTTCTATGCTATACGGCCCCTTTGCATTAACCCTAAACCCATCACTCAGCTTGAGATGACCAATGTGGCTTTCCAGGTCACCTTCAATGTTCTGCTCTACTGGCTGTGGGGGGCTAAGCCTGTGGTCTACATGTTGGCTGGCTCCATGCTGGGAATGGGCTTGCATCCAATTTCTGGCCACTTCATAGCTGAGCACTACATGTTCCTGAAGGGTCACGAGACCTACTCTTATTACGGCTCTCTCAATCTGCTCACCTTCAATGTGGGTTACCACAATGAGCACCATGACTTCCCCAGCATCCCAGGACGCAGGCTGCCCATGGTGAGTAAAGTTCAGAGACAGTGCAGGTTGTTACCCACACATCCTGACCACTGGAGTTAGTTCCCTGCTAATGTCACATTGTTGTGTACACATGCAAAGTCAACAGATGGTTTAGGCAGTCGTTCTGAGAGAGAAACTGCAATGGTTAAAAACATTCTTCAGCCGAGAACTAGATTTGTCGCATAAAACCTGCCTAATAGAACAGTAAAGCTGTACTCCATGATTTGATTTGGTTCAATATTAAAATTATACAGAATATTGTGATTGAATGTACTCAGGAGAACAATAAAGGATCCCTGCCCCTCTGTAACCTGAGATATGAAAGAAACTGAAATCAGCATTGAAAATCCTAAAGGAACATGAAGTTATCTGTGAGCAGCAGGCTTTCACAGGAGTTTGATTTCACCACCACCAGTGTAATTTGTGCAGAAACAGTAAAATCATTATGTCTCAAGCATGAAAGAAAATTGTATAGTGAGTAAATGGAGAAAGTTGTGATGTGTCCATTCCTTGTGTTTTGTTTTCAGGTAAAGGAAATTGCTGCAGAGTATTACGCTGACCTGCCTCAGTACACATCTTGGGTGAAGGTCCTATATGACTTCATCATGGACGATACCATAAGCCCATATTCACGAATCAAGAGAAAGCTGAAGGGAGAGGTCAAACAGGAGTAACGCCACTGTGGGAACACTGCTGTGTGTCCGCTGTAAAGGCAGCCTTTCCACTTTGAAAAAATTAACAGCTTCTGCAGATGAGTGCATTCCACATGTGGGCTAAACTGACTAGAGGGATGAGGTGCTGAGTGTGCACAGAACAGGTCCAAAAACGGGTGGTGCTGGGCTTTAATTTGTTGGTGTTGTAGAGCGAGGACAAATATAGGACTGGCTGCACAGAGACCTGATATCTGAACAGCTATGAATCGGTTCAGATATCCGAAAAAGTAAAGCTTCATTCATACTTTTCCTGAGTGCTTCTCAAAGTCAGGTGGTGGGGGCCCTGGAGCCTGTGTGCGGATACTGGGGGTAGGGTAACTCCGGGGCGGGCTGCCAGTCCACCCAGGGCTAACACAATGCAGCACTTCTCTCTGACACACCCTTGCTGTTACAAAGAGGCTTCATTCAGACTGGACTTCCTTTTTAACGGAGTGATCTCTGCAACTTCCATGTCTGCGTCCTGTCCCGCTAGTCGAACTGTTAGAGTATGAGGTCTTTGTGCAGCCAGCCCCACAGATTCCTCTGCTGAAGTAAAGCATCACAGCTGGCTGTGCAAAGCAGCTGGATCCAACCAGATGTTTTCTTCCACTTTAGAGCTCAAACACAGTGTATTTAAATGTAACTTCCTTCCATATAAATTGAATTTCTTGTGAGTGATGCATCTATGCACATTTAAAGCCAACATAAAAGCGAAATTTAGATGTTCACACTTTGTGGCCTGTAATGGCTCCCGGCCCATCCTCAACAAGATCCAACCTGTGACTGAAAATGTCTGAGCTTGTGACATGCATATGTAACTGATCACCAGAGCTTTGTTTTCCATGATTGTGATCTTAACTCAGTTGATTGCTTCTTGAGCAAGACTTTAAAAGATGAAAGTGTTAAAACAATTAGCTTTACTTTATGTTTTAAGCCTGCACATTTACTTATGTTGAACTGAATGAGGTGGACAGTACTGAGGCGACTGTGGTGCTGTTATGATTTCACTGTGGGACATCTCTGGATGTAAAACGCAGAGGAGTGCACTCACTGTTTTGTGCTGTGTGCTTGGAGCAGGCCTGTCACTTCTGTACTGTGCTGTATGTTTCACACTGTTTGCTTCCTCCTTAAAGAGACCAGCGTCACATTAAACTCTGGAAAACAAACGTCTTGGTCCTTCGTGTCCTCTCTGTGTGTCAGGTGGCTGCTCATTTTAGCCAGTGATAAACTTGAAGAAAGAAATCCATTGTCTGATTTTACAGCTTATGGAAGCAAAGTAAGAGAATGCACCTTGAACACTTATTTATATGTATATAAATATAGAAATGGAAAAGAGTGAAAACTAAAAAATGATCCCCACGCCAGTTAGTAAAGCATTTGGTAGTTTTGGCACTTTAGACACCTCCAAGTTTCCATTTAGAAATATACTTTCATGTGGGGCGCCGGTTTGGCTCACTGGGATGGGGAGGCGGCCGGCCGGCATGGGTTTTTGTTCCGCCCAATCTCTACTGTCCTGTCACTCTTCACTGCATATATTGAGGGTGTCTGGAAAAGGGCCAAAAGTAAATCTTTAAAAAAGAAATGACTTTGATGTGGGAAGAGGACTTTGGAGCACTAAACTACAGGCCAGTTGTTTCTCTTTGGTTCAGGGCTGGCTTGATATCGCCTGTGAGACCGTTGCAGTGCCTGTCCCTCTCCTCCCACTGACAGCAGTCTCAATACAAATTCCTGAGCTGACACTTTCCCTTCAGTCAGCGCTGTTGCTTGAGCACCTCTTGCTGCACTTCCTTTGCAGCCTTCATCAGCATGCTTTGATAAAGCACTCAGACGAGCCAGCCTCCTCAGCAGCGACCTTCTGACATCGTCTTCCATGTGAATCTGGTGCTCGGTGTAATTCAAAATGAATGTATTAACCTTTTGAGTTGAAGAACCCCTTAGTGTGGGTGTCCTGGGCTGGCACGTTCAGCATTAACCTGACACGTTTTACAGTTTTATGTTGAATACAGAATGTTTAAAGGCTTCCCTGTTAAATTCATTTGCAACCCCCCCCCACCTTTTTCTACAATATAATTTATAGCGATGCAGTAGTAAGTACTCCTCTGCCTTGTAGTAATCAGAGCTGTGCTGCTGCGTTTAGTCGGCACCCACGCTGTTGCATTTTTAAGCCTCTCAGCTCGTTTTTCAAAGACAAAGCAGCGGCTCGTAGAGTCGGTGTGCTCCAGCTGAAAGAACACGTGCAAGTCGCGTCTGTCAAACTTTAATAGAAAAGTATTATACCTGTATATACACTACAATATTATTCAATCACTTGTGAGTGGGGCTGATGTTTTCTTGGTCTGGCAGTCATCTGAGGGACTCTCTCAGCTGCTCATATATCCTCTGGTCCTACACAAGGAACACACACACACAGTCAGTGCACGTTTGTGGTTTTCACACAGAAACAAAAGTTGAACAGCTCGTCTCCGTTTCTCTGTCACTCACTCAGTCCACACTTATTTTAAACAGTTACCTGAGTAATGATCACATTGACATTCGGTTTGTAGGTTAGTACTGCAGAGTTTTTTGGCATGCAGTGTTTAGCGTGACGAGTCAGACCGGTTCAGGTAGGTTGCGGGACTGTGACTGAGGCCAGTTCAGTCTGCTGTGACAAACACTTCTTATCAGCAGCATGTGGAATGCTGCCAGAGTAATGGACTCTGGCAGCATGAGTTATGGGGAGAGAGAGGAGCGCTGGCAGTCAACTATGAGGTGTGATAAGACTGGCAGCTGCCTCTCCCTGACCTGCTTTTTTTACACACACATTTTATTTCTATCTATCTATATATATACTAGAGGTGGGAATCACCATACATCCCATGATACGATATTATCACAATACTTAACGCACGATACGATATTATTGCAATTTTTTAAAATATTTTGCGATATTCAGATTCTGTACATAAAGGTAAACTTTATCAATATTCATTTTATCTAATATCAAAGTCTCGCACTCAGTCTTTCTCTCATCTCAGTCAGTTTTATTGTTGACAAACTGAACGGTTTGTATTACAGTCTAGTCCAACTTAACTGAATGCAACCATCTGGTACAATTATAGCTATTCTGAACTATGCAATTTATGAAAACTATGCAGCCCCTGAAGAATTTGAAAGTAAATTAAAACAAAATATAATTTTACATTAAATAAAAAAGTTTTAAACTTAATTAAAATAAAACATGTCTTAAAGTTAAACACATTTGGACAGTGAAGGAATGTCAGGATTGTTGCTCAGAAAAGGATCAACATGCTCTGAAGTCAGAGCACAAAAACTTTTTTTGTAACAAAATATCGATTTCTGCTGTCCCTGTATCGATACAAAATATCACGATACTACACAGTACGTACCTACATACAGGCAAATTTCATATAAATAAAAATCACAGGCCACATGGTGTTGTTGATATGTATTGACTCTAAGACCTAATCACTTAAAAAACATATATCATGGTATGTTAACCTTTTTTCACCACTGTACTTGCAGGACACGTCTGAGAATTTGGATCCATCTAGATCCTGATTGAAAATACATTCCCAAAATGTGACCATGCTTTATTACCTTTGTGGACACAGACGGTCGGACCTTCCCGAAGGCATCCTCAAAGTTGTGCTTGCTCACTCTGATGTCAGCAGCAGAGCCAGACGAATGTGTGTGGCCTGTGTGGAGCGTAGAGGCGAACAGAATGGACATGCATGAGTGTAATTAGCTAGTTTCAGTGCAACTGTGAATCGTGTTTTACTTTTTGATAGCACAACAATCGTTAGCTGTACTAAAGAGGAAACAGAAATCAATAGAAAGAAGAGGGAATACAGGTGCTATGATTGTTTCTTCTTTACGTTTATAAATCACTAAAAATAATCTTCAGTGAAAACCCAGGTAGGTCTCGGTTGCACCTCGTAGGCCAGCTTATTGTTGTTATTTGAGTTGGAATATGAAAGTTTGATATACTGCATACAGTGTTCTCTTGTATATGTTATTGTAGGGTCAATATTAAAGCGCTTTGAGGCGACTGTTGCTGTGATTTGGTGTAATATTAACAAAACTGAACTGAATTAAACTGAGTCCATGCACTAACTAGACCGTAACGTGCTAAAGTAAAGTGAAACCATGGGAATGTGTTTGGTGACTACCTGCAGACCCACAGGAGGACTACAGCTGTGGAGCTAAACACTGTGCAGGCATGCAGAGGACGAGTTCAGTTACCAGGAGATGCAGCCGAGGAAGGCTGGGACTTCAGGTAGGTCCTCAGGGCATTAAGAGACGCCTCCCTCACCAATGCAGTCAGGTCAGCTCCACTACGTCAAAACACACACACACCTTTAGTGTGGATCAGATTTCACTCTTTTCAGTGCTGTTTATGTGTCAGTGCAGTTTGAACACTGCAAGCTAGAACAGAAGGCTTTGCAGCCACACTGCTGCTCCACGGCTCAAACCTACCTGAAGCCATCGCAGCGCTTATCTCGTGCAATCTCTTCAAGGCTGACATCCTGCTCCAGCTGAGGTCTGGTCCCCCCCTAAACATGGAGCAGTGAAGTTGATCAACAGCTTTTCTATAATGTCCTTAATCAGCAGTATGTGGCAGGATATTTTCAGTGTCAGCTAGATTTTAAAATACAGTCATCAGTGCACCAACATAACTGTTTAATGTGTTTGTTTCCCCTTTGTTCTCTATTTGATAGTATACAATATATAATGCACACTTTTTCATTTCATCTGAATAGAAACGGTCCATTTCCTACTTTAGTGATTGTATGCAGGATGGTATGGCGGTCTGCTGGTGGTGGCAGACCCACATACAAGGTTTTATCCAGACGGCCTGGTCTCAGTACAGCAGGGTCGATGATATCTGGTGATAAAACAGAACATTGTAACAGTAAAAACCTGCCATTTCAAATCATTTAAAGAAGAATGTGCTCAAAGTATTCTTTTTAACCTAAATCCGCTTCCTGTTCCATGCATCTAACTTCCCAAATTCTACAGACACTTTAACTTTGTCATCAGTAAATGTCCTCAGCAAAACCCATTTTCAGTCTCCAGTTACTCTATATGAGCAAAAGTCCTCGGCCACACCTGTTACTCTTTGGATTTAGTAGTTTTCAGTCCCATTGTGTAGAGTCCAGTCATGCAGCTGCCTTTACAAGCCTTTGTGAAAGAATGGGTTATTCTCAATGAAATAAGGTGGCACTGTAATACTGTAAGATTTTCTCTCTCCTCGATATTCCACATTCAGCTGACATCTAGTGGAAGCAACAGCATTGCTTAAACATACTGAAAAACAGAAGCAACTCAAAGTGGTGGACACGTACGGCAGTGCACAGCGCTCTGCCGAGCTCCTTTAGTTTAAACATCAACACACAAACAGTGAACCAGGAGCTTCACAGCCTGGGTTTCCATGGCCAAGCAGCTCCTTGAGGCGTGCTGTTATGGTAATACGTCTCCATACCTGGTCTGTTAGTGGCAGCCATGATGAAGACCTGCCGTCGACTCTCCAAGCCGTCCATCTCTGTAAGCAGCTGGTTGACGACCCGCACACTGGCTCCTGACTGAACACAAACAAAGACAGTTCACGCCTGCTGTGGGGGGGCGGTTGTTTTTTTAGATTTTCTCCCCCTTTCTCTTCCTGCCTCTCAGTGCTGGCATTGGCATGTTGCACATTGTGAGATTATTCTGTTATTATATGTTATCTTATATATGTAGTTAAAGTAGTTGAATTATGATAACAGTTGTAGGTCATATATTATCCTTTAGTTTAGATGGTGTGCTGTGTATGTAGTCTAGTTCTCATTATACTTTTGAGTTAACAGAACATATTCACTAGGGGTGCAACGATATTCGTATCGATATTGAACCGTTCGATACAGTTCGGTTCGGTACGCATATGTATCGAACAATACAACATTTGTAATTTATTTTATCAACTTTCCTTCTGACGATGCTGTCTGTGTTGAGCGCTCAGTGAATCTGCGTTCGACTACTCCGCCTAGGCTCGACAGTGCAGCCTAGGCGGAGTAGTCGAACGCAGATCCACTGAGCGCTCAACACAGACAGCATCGTCAGAAGGAAGAGCGCAGGGCAAGCTAGCAAGACAGAAGTTAAGCTCTCCTTACAACATGAACCTCCCCCACCCTCATTCAGATCTGGCGTTTGGAATTATTTTGGTTTTCATGTGACGTATGACCCTGAAGGTAAGCGAGTCATGGACTAAAGTAAAGTATGTTGGATGTGCCATGCAATGCTCAATTACATTGGTGTGAACTAGTGTGTTAGCGCAGTTAGCTCGTTAACGTGTTGGCCGTCTAGCCCCACGCACGGAGCGATCGGCGGTAGCTCGTTAACGGAGATTTGCCGTGTTGTGGCGTTAAGGTCATTTCAACGAGATTAACCTGAAAGCACTAGTGGGAACACAACGAATATGACTGCACATTTACGCCGACATCATCCTAGTGCAAAGACAAAAACAACAAGCATGCTACTAACTTTAGCCGAGTCATTTAGACAGCTGTTAGCACATGATTCTCCTTATGCTGCTGAGAATATAGCCCAGAAGAAGCGGATAGTATAGCTTTTATTTTGGAAAGAGACATTTCTCTGTAATAAACTCTCTTTTCCAAAGATGAGTGATTCCTCAATCAGATACAGGGCTCGCAATATCGCTAGCCCGACGTCCCGGAGCTAGCGATTTTTTCAGTCGGGCTACCAAAATCGATCTCTGCCCTGCCCGTCCGGCTATTGTAGGAAAAATATATGTCAATGCTTTTGCATTCTTTCGGAAATGTAGCTGGGTAATTATGTCATTGGCATCGGTGAGCCACTGTCAATATGTGACATATTGAAATCGCGTTTGAATTTGCGCTTGTTTTTTTGCTTTCACTTTGCAATCGTGCGAACTGTGTATAGAGAGCGACAGCACTGATTGGTGAGTGATGATAATTTGTGCACCAATTCCTCTGACATCGTCTTATTAATCGTTAGCTTACTATGTATCAATAGGTAACTTCACATCTGAGCAGACAAGTATCACATGTGGAGTTCCCCAAGGTTCCATCTTGGGACCCCTTCTGTTTAACATCTACATGCTCCCACTGGCACAGATTATAAACAACAACAAAATAAACTATCACAGCTATGCAGATGACACACAAATATATATCACAATGTCACCAGGAGACCGAGGCCCTGTACAGGCTCTTGGTAAATGCATTGAGGAAATCAATGACTGGTTGTGCCACAATTTTCTCCAGCTAAACAAAAACAAAACTGAGGTAATAGTCTTTGGCGCCAAAGAAAAACGATTACAGGTCACCAGAGAACTTCAATCTATACATCTAAAAACCACAAACCAGGCGAGAAATTTGGGTGTAGTGATGGATGCAGACCTAAACTTAGAAAAACACATTAAGACAATAACAAAGTCAGCTTACTATCACCTCAAGAATATTTCAAGGATAAAAGATCTGATGTCCCAACAGGACCTGGAAAAACTAGTCCATGCATTCATCTTTAGTAGGCTTGATTACTGTAACAGCATCTTTACAGGTCTACCTAAAAAATCAGTCAGACAACTACAGCTCATTCAGAACTCTGCTGCTCGAGTCCTCACTAAGACCAAAAAAGTGGACCACATCAGTCCAGCTCTGAGGTCCTTACACTGGCTGCCTGTCCGTCAGAGGATAGACTTTAAAGTTCTGATGCTGGCCTATAAAGCTCTGAATGGTTTAGGACCAAAATACATCAGTGACCTCCTGACCCAGTATGAACCATCCAGATCCCTCAGGTCATCTGGATCCGGTCTTTTATCAGTTCCCAGAGTCAGAACCAGACACGGAGAAGCTGCATTCAGCTTTTATGCTCCTTATATCTGGAACAAACTCCCAGAAAGCCTCAGATCAGCTGAAACACTCAGTTTATTTAAATCCAGGTTGAAGACTCACCTGTTCTCAGCTGCATTTGAATAAAGCACCAAATCCACACTTTAAGCTTAAATTTCAAAACTTACATTTAACTACTGATTTTATCTACTGTTCTGATTTTATCTGTTTTGATTTTATATACTGTTTTGTTTGTTTGTTTGTTTGTTTGTTAATTAGTTAGTTAGGTTATTTGCTTGTTTTAATCAATTTTAAATCATGCTTTTTATTTGTTCTTGTTTCTAATGTCTCTGTAAAGCACTTTGAATCACCTTGTTGTTGAATTGTGCTATACAAATAAATTTGCCTTGCCTTGCCTATGCAAACATGACGCAGCAAGCTTAAACATGTGAGAGGTTGATCGCGCAGAGAATCGCTGAGCTTATGTGAGTGCGTGTGTAAAAGCATTTCAGTTCTGCTGAGCCAAATAAGACAGGTCAGGGTGAAGAAGTGACAACCAAAGAAAAGCTTACCACAAAACGGAGAAGTTATGACAAATCAGACTATAAGGCAAAAAGAAAGTGCAGCTTTATGGTTTCATGGACAAAAGAATTTCTGTGGCTGCGATATGACGAGCTAAATAACCAGGGCTGCACATAAGTGGTCCGCAGGTGCGCATTCGCTGTCAAAATAAAAAACACGCACAAGGGTTAGGGTTAAATTTAAAAACTGTACTTTTGAGTTAAAATATATATTTATAATTTTAATAAATGACAAATTAAAAATGCATGAACATTTTTTTGTATCGAAAAAATATCGAACCGTGACACCAAAGTATCGAACCGAACCGTGAATTTTGTGTATCGTTGCACCCCTAATATTCACTTATTAGTTCATTAGATAAGTGTGCATCACTCTGTATCCTTGATCTGCTGGGAATGTGTTACACTGTTTTCTTGACATGCTTTATTGTTGAATCATAAAAAGAAGGTTGTAAGCAGGAGACTCTGTGTATAAGACAGGGGAGATGGACCACATTCCAGACCCCCACCTTACAGAGAGCAGAAAGACAGGGAGCCGAGGTCATAACTTAGGCGCCGTATGAGAGAAAGAATGTGAATGTTTGGGCTTTTACGACTAGGTGGGGGCCACTAGCGGCTATAAGAAGCTTAGTAGCCCGTCACCAGTTTGAGACTTGCGGTGACCCTCTTCAGGCATGTCTCCCCATCATGATGGTCCTTATGCTCTTAAGTGTTGAATTGTATGGAAATAAAGTATTGTTGATTGAGCATAAATACACCGAGTACTGTCCTTCCTTCAGCCCAAAGATTCAAAGAATTGGGAGATTTCAACAACATGCACATGTGAATAATAACAGAAATTCATAGATAAATACATAAAAGGGAAGATGAGCCCACAGAGGTATTAAAAACGAAGTGCTTGTCCTGCTTGGTGCAGCGTTTGATACTGTCAACCACGGTATGTTACTACAGAGAGACACACTGGCTGTGAAAGGAAATGGCCTGCATTGGTTTGAATAACATCTGACAGATATGTAAATGGGGAGTCTTCTTAACCACAAGTCATGGAGTTCCACAGGGCTTTGTGTGTCTAATGGGAACATACAGTTTAAATGAAATCACACTTTCCTGACATGCTAACATTATGATCTTACCTCGTGGCCTGAGCGGCGTGGACACAGTGCGTCGATCTCGTCAAAGAAGATCACACAAGGAGCAGAGTTGCGTCCTCTTTGGAAGACCTGTCTGACAGCCCGCTCGCTCTCTCCCACATACTGCAAACACAGAGCACAAGTCAGCTCTGAGGTCGACACAGACGGTCGACTTTTATTCAGCACACTAATAAAGAAATCAACAGAAATGAGAATCCAGATATGCAGATAATATGCAGGCATGTGTGGCTGGTGGTTCGGGACAAACCCTCAGAGGCATGTTTCTTGGCTCTGCTACGACTCTCCAAAACAATGCAGCAATGCACAGGCTGAGGCCAGCACAGCAGCAAGCTCTCCAGCTCAGTGACTTACCATGTTGAGCAGCTCTGGTCCTTTGACAGAGATGAAGTTGAGGCCTGACTCGTTGGCTACGGCCTGCCAGGAAAGAGAATAGAAGCATTCAGTGAGGCACGCTGAGAAAATGAGCAGCATGACAGAGCCAAGTTAGCCATAGGCCTTATGCTAAGTTAAGTGTGTTTGTCCAGTCTCCACAGAGACGTGTGACTGATACTGACAGTGACCCTACTTCATCCTCAGAAAGAGACCGAATGTCCTGATTTACTTCATATTAAAGTTACATATAAAATACATATAAAAAAAAAAAAAAGAGTAAACAGTCAAGCTTTGACTGCGAGTACAGAAGCCCCACCCACCTTTTTTTTTGCATATATTTTTGTATAAATTTGTATATTCACGGTGCGCTCCCTTTTACCTGGAATGGATGTAAAATGGATATGTTTCACCTGTGTGGTTTTAGATGAGATAAGTTGCGATAAGGCTTGTGTAATATTTGTCCATATATTAAAACAATTTTTGTATGTAGAAGCACCTATTGTTTACTACTCTGTTCTCCATTTCCTTCATGATTCACTGTCAGAAATTTCGCCAGAGTTTCGCCTATTAAAGGTTTAAAGAAAAAAACAGGCAGTTGTTACTTCACATTTTGACAATTAAAAAAATATTCTGACATTGTACAAATAAGATTCACAAGTAATGAATAAACCAAAACTTCTTTGCATTTAAAAAATGAAAAAAAAAAAAAAAAAAGTTACATATAAAATAAATAAATGATAATCGATTTGGTTTGAACATGTTTAAAATTCATCACTCAGATTTTCATAACTATGCTGTGCTATGAAAACAGATGATGCTCGTGTATGTGTCGGTGGGCGGGACAACCTTGGCCAGCAGGGTTTTTCCACATCCTGGAGGTCCAGCCAGCAGCACCCCAGACGGAGCGCTCAGCCCCAGAGCTCTGAACTGCTCTGGAGAACGCACTGGAGCCTGCAGGGCACACACGGCTGTGTTATCTGTGCTAACACTGATCAGAGACGAGTGAGGCTGAACCAGCTCAAACACAGGTAACGTGTGAGAGAACAGAGGACAGTAGTATAATAAAAGACAATAAAATAAAAGGGTCATGGCTTATTCTGAAATCCATGTGTTTACCAGTATAGCCATGGTGAGCTCCTCTCGGACATCCTGCAGCGCTCCCACATCTTCCCAGGTGACATCAGGCACTGTGGCAAATCCTTCCCTCTTAGCTGAGGGCTGCACACTAGCCAGAGAGAGCTGGAAATCTGACATGAGAATGGACAAGCCAGCCAGCTTCTCCTCTGATAGGGTCTCTGTGCTCTTCAGCAGGCACAGCACGCTCCACAGCTCCCCCTGCTGGACGCAGCACATAACACGTCAGGGCAACGCAGAGGCAGGAAATCCCGTCGAGTCGTTTTGCATTCAAATGCAGCACAACAGAGTGAGTGTGGCATCTCCACAAAAACAGGGCAGCGACGCGTACACGTGCTGTGGTTGAAGCAGCACCAACATATTTAACAGCCTGCCACACTGAAGGTGTGTCTGCTGTGTGATATGAGCCATACAGATCTGTGTGCGCCGCTCGCCTCAGTTTGGCTCTAATCTATGTCAAGTTCAAACTTCTTAAGTGAGTATTTCTGTAAAACATGCAAAGATCTGTGTTCGTGCTCTGAGAACAGCAGTTCTGTTAGCCCGAGTCATCCAAACATGAGCAGTAACGACAGCTTTAACAGCACCTGCAGGCATCTCTCACTCTGATCTCATATACTAACACTGACAAGAGCTCATAAGAAAAACAAATAAGCAGCAAGTCTGTAGTCCTCATTATTTAAGAACGATCATCGTGCTGAGTAACGTTTGAGACCGTCCCGGAGCTCCTCGTACCTGCTGATGATTCTGTCCCGGCTCCTCCTGAGGCACGGGGTTGGCGTCGGTCGCTTGTTGTTGTTCTGACGTGACGTCTGTCAAAGCTAACGGTTCTTTAGCAGATGTCTGGCTTTGGCTGTGCGGAGGCCCCCTCGTTTCCAGCAGCACCCTGTTTACAGCACTCATGGCAGCTTCGCGGCACAAAGCCATGAGGTCAGCACCCACGTAGCCTGGGGTGAGTCGGGCCAGCTGCTGGTAATCAAAGTCCTCTGGCAGCTTCAGCTTTCGACATAACGTCCTCAAGATCCTGGGAGAGTAACAAACACGTTCAAACTGTGTACTCGTGAGCCGAGCGAGAGACTGCTGTGGTAAATACCCAAAAGTGTCAACAATCCCTGCTCCACAAACGGGCACGGTGCTGATCGTCCACCTGCCCAACACTTTGCTTTAGGTCTCAGCATCCTCTGAGCATCTCATCGCCATCTGTGATGGACATGTTATTCAAATCACGACCCCTTCCTTTAGTATCACCTCATCTTTCTGCCACAGAACTGGAGTTCGTGGTGTGATTCAGTTCTGCTCTGCTTTCCACAGAGGTCGCACGTATGCTTCCCTGTTTTTTCAGGACGATACAGGTCAGCATACGCAGCGTATTAAGGAAACCTTGCTTCACATTCCTGCTCTGTTGTTAGCTAATATCGATCAGGCTGCCTGTGATGTGCTCACGTCACTGTTAGATCCCTGACACTGCCTCTGTCACCTCTATTTTCTTTTACTTGGAACCCAAAGTGACCCAAGTGTTTCCCAATAACAGAGAGAACCTCGAGTAGGGAAGGTGCTGTTCCTTTAATTTCTCACCCATTCCCGCCCTGATGGCCTTTGGCTACCAGTCAAGAAAGTACAAAAGGTAAACGTGAAATGTTGACACGAAGCACAACTGAAACACCAATTTGTCCGTCTAGTTGTGTGTAGCTGACCTGAGACGTGCCGCTTCATCTGGGATACCCATGCAGATCTCTCTGTCGAAGCGGCCGGCTCTGCGGAGGGCGGGGTCCAGGGAGTCTGGTCTGTTGGTGGCACCGACGACCAGGAGCTGAGCCGGAACTGCCAGACTATTCAGATCTGTCAGGCAGAGTGCAAAAAAACGTGACGGCGCTGGCGAAAGCCGAGGTGTGGTGTTAATGAACACGAGCGTTCCGGTGCGACGAGCCTGATAAGTGCTTATGTTTGTGAGTCTGCTTGTATTTCCACAAGAGAATTGCATGTCATACCATCCATGCAGGTTAGCAGCTGGGCTACAATCCTCCTCTCCATATCTTTAGAGGCCACCTCTCTTTTAGGGGTGATGGCATCTATCTCATCTATGAAGAGGATACACGGAGCTGAACTCTGCAAGGGAGGAAGAGAAACTACATTCGCTTTACATTGTTACAGTCACGCCACAGGTCTCATGCTTATTCATGCACCGCCTTGATCTCTATACAAGTTTTTAACCACATTCAAAGAGGACTTTCTCTGACACCATAACACGTCTGCACCCGTGAGCCTGCAGCTCCATCAAACCATCTAAACTTAGAGCGTTGCTGCGGCTTTGAGGATCAGCTGCGTTCGACTGCCTGTCAATCACCAGCACGCTGCTAAAATAAGGTGCGGGCTCAGGAGCGAGCCGGACACTTCTGGAACGATTGGAAGTAAAAGTGGAAAAAAAGCAGTATTAACCACAGCGAGGTCAAACAGCTCCCTGAGCTTCTGTTCAGACTCCCCGGACACTCCGGACACCAGCTCTGGAGCAGAAACCTTCAACATGGGCAGGTGCATCTCCTGAAACACACAATCACAGCTTATTTAAGTGCACAACACCTTCATGGACGTCACCCATACTCAGACCCTGTTAGAGAAGTAGCAGCACTTTGTTGCCAAAACGTGATGAAACCAGGCTGAAAGGATGCCGAGGTGCATCTCTATATATGAATTGTCCAGCACTCACCCCAGCCACAGCCTGGGCCAGCAGGGTCTTTCCACAACCAGGTGGTCCATGCAGCAGAAAGCCCCTCGGAGGAACCATTCCCAGCTGCTGGTACACCTCTGGGTGTCGCATGTGTATGAGCAGCTTACACACTTCCTGCAGCAATGTTTTTTATAGAAATGAGTGAACACCAGCTGGACAATTTCATGTGCAGTCAACACATTCTTCATTTACGCCGTGCTGTGTTACAGCAATGCACTTTAATCAAAGAAGCTAATGTAGCTACAGACAAGGCAGCAAGGACGACGGTACTAACCACTAACGTCTCTTCATTTCCTCCAACATCTTCAAACTTCAAAGTGGGGTAGTGCAGCTCGGGCGACTTTGCTAAAGAATCATTCATAGAGAAAATGACTGCAAAGAAACAGACGCTGACAACCACTGCAGTGAAGTCTTATACTAACAGACGTATTGGAACTGAAGTGAAACACATGCCTTATTTATAGAATTAGAAATAAGGGGTCAAAAATGTTTGCATGCAAGTTTTTCTGCAAGGCTGAAAATGTTGTGGGGGGTGGAGCTGAACCCTTTTAAAGTGGAGCCAGATATCGTCTGAGACGTACCTTAGCTCCCACCCACTGCACGAGGTGCATGCTCAGTGAGGCACGGCGATTACCCATAATGCATCTCTGAACAGCACAGCAAATTATTCCCGCCTGTGGATGCCTCTCTTTACAATCGCTCCATCTAATGCACAGGAAGCACTGCAGTAGCTGTATGATCGCACTGACAAACTACACAAAGCGGTACCTTTCTTGTTGAGCGTGTGTGTCTCTGTGGTTTCAGGACTTCTTTCAGCAGTCTTTCTCCTTTTTTTGGACTTCTTGTGAGACCTGTCCCCCTCCAGAATGGACACGTCAGTCTGTTTGTGACAGGCGAGGAGGCCATGTAACGTGAACACAGGACATAAATACTGATCACAATACCGTCTCTTTTTGCATATGTGTCACAGTTACATGTTTCATGTCATCAAATGTTAATATGACACAACTGTGGACTTCATCTATTAATGGGGAAAAGCTAGCCAAGTCTACCGTGGCCTGTGTGAGGAAGTAATTGCCCCCCTCATGAAACGCTGCGTCCAACCACAGTTCAGCTTCGCCACACGGAGGCTTACTGTCAGACATGCTCAAGAAATCAGCTACATGTTAGGTGATTTCTTATCAAGTCCTTTATTTGAGAAAATGAAGTAAACTAAAAGAGCTAAAAAAAGGAACACGTCATTATGATCTAAAGAACCTGCTGGAAGACAAAACACTGCCGTGTCTGGAAAGGATGGATACCGAGCCGTTTCTAAGGCTGGGACTCCAGAAAACCAGGAAACAAGGGGAAGAAAACTGTGGAGAGCTGAAGGTGAAAACCATTGCTGACCAAAACAACACAAAGACTGGAAGCTTGAGTCACGTTACATATGAGAGCAAACTAACACAGCATTTCATACCAGCAGTCAGACACAGTGGTGCTGCTTCAAGCCTGGATAGTCCATAGATTTGTCTCTCTACCAGAAAATCTTGAAGGAGAATGTCAGGCCATCAGTTTATGACCCGACAAGAGCACTCGGGTTACGCAGCAGGAAAATAACCCAACACACGGCATCAAGTGCACCTCTGACTGGCTCAAAGAAGCAACGAACAAAGTCGGGCCTAAATCTGATTGAGATGCTTTGGCATGGACAGTGCTCCAGTGTGGCTGAACTTGGGTCAAAGTGGGGCAAAGCTTCACCACAGAGATGTAAAAGACTCACTGCCAGTGCTTGATGGCAGTTCTTGCAGCCAAGGGTTAGTTTTAGGGGCAATTACTTTCCCACACATGGCCAGGTAGGTCTGGATAACGTCTTTCCCTCAATGGATGAAACAAACATTTCAAATGTGTAACTCAGGTTATCTTTGATATTAACATTTATTTGGTGATTGAAACCTTCAAGTGGGACAAATATGTAAACAACCGAAGGAAGGTTAGTGATTCTGGCTGCTCCCAGTCTGTAAGTTCCACACCAGTGCCAAATTGCTCTCTGATGGAGTATGACTGTACTTCCATACAGAAAGAAAAAGGTGAAGGAGGCATGTTGTCTAAAGTGCTCAGGTAGAGACAAAAGCACTATAAAAGAAGCAGTGCCGTTCAACAGCTTCTTGTCCGTGACCCATTTTCTCACCACCTTTGATTGCACACTTCACTTTTGAGCCACAGTGACCGTCTCAGTGTCACTATGATATCATGTATGTATTTATCCATTTCCATATCCAAACGGTCTTCACTCCTGTGGAGACCTGTTGCTTCGTCCTTGGACCTCAGACACTATTATTAATTTTTTCCTCGTTTCTTGCCTTGGCCACTGCTTTCTCCGCTTCACTTGGAGGTAAACGCGTTTCCTTCAAGAGGAAAATTGGAGCTAGTGCCCGCGAACTGTATGAGACTGTTTAGAACTAATGGCCTTGTGCAATTCTGATTCACTCACACGTGATGTGAGAACAAAATAGGCCAGAATCACCTTTCATACATGCAGCAGTGATTTTGCATGCAAACTCATTTTTTGCGCAGGGTAAGAACAATTCCACGTGAATGTGAGTAAATCAGGCCCAACGTCCTTTGGGCAGAGGACAACAAAGAGCGGCAAACACAGCATATCAGCACAGAGTACAATGGCAGAGCTGCCACACCTTGATAAATGGTATCCAAGTAATACTTTTTTACTCCATTTGAGAACTCAAAGCACTTTCTAGTATGATCCTCATTCACATACCTTTTCTATACTTAAGCACTTCAATATAACATTCCCATTTCAGTGAATGCACTGGTGCAACTGAGAATTCAGTGAGGACTAG
Source organism: Aulonocara stuartgranti (assembly GCF_965226115.1). NCBI lineage: Eukaryota > Metazoa > Chordata > Actinopteri > Cichliformes > Cichlidae > Aulonocara > Aulonocara stuartgranti. The sequence continues at coordinate 1,158,659 of NC_138949.1, read as the reverse complement.
GGCTGCCACGATTTGTCGACTAGTCACGATTACGTCGACTATCAAAATCGTCGACGACTGATTTAATAGTCGACGCGTCGTTTGAAGCTTTGTAAGATCACAAAAGACGCAGGAATAATAGCAGGATTTAAGAGTGTAATAACGGACTGGAACAGAAGATGGCAGCATTGCATGTACAAGGATGTCAGCTACCGTTAAACCCCGAAGAAGAAGCAGCTGTGTCCCAGAATTCATAGCGCGGCCCAGCGCAGTTTCCAACAATGGCGGCAGCTAGTTAGTTTTAATGTTACTCTTATTATTCTTTCTGGGTCACAAAATAAACGTTTAACATATTTTCAGGTGAGAATGTAGCTGTGTAAACCTCAAATATCTGCTCAGTTTATCAGGACACCACATATTTTCAAAAGCGCTCCGACGTTTTCGGAGACGTCTGTTACCCACTAGCTCGTTAGCTAGCTGGGGGCTAGGCTAACTAGAGCCGTGAGAACACCGGACTCCCCGCAAATCGTTTTCAAACCCACCGCCGTCTTTCGCTACTCAGGTTAAATATATATATGAGTCACTTAGATAACTTAAAAATGTTATTGTTTGGCTTTTTTAGTATTTTATTTGTTCCTGAGTAAATCGGTTTGGCTGAGATTAAAGTTATAGTTTTTACACAGCTGAATAAACATCAAGCAGACAGCTGATTATCAGAAGTGTGAGATGCTGGAGAATTTACTCCGGTGTCCTGTTATATTTTAGATAGCAAGGAGTTTATTAAACTTCACCGAAACAATCTGCAAATTTCATTAAAATTTAATAAACTATCATCTCGTCTTTATTTTTAGTTAGCACAGACCTGAAACACTTAAAGCTGTAAGCTAATGATAGTTATATAAGAGCAGATGCTGCTGGTGCAATAAGCTGTAGTTTTACGGCCAATGGATGATGATCTGATTAGTCGACTAATCGCATAAATAATCGGTGACTAGTCGACTATCAAAATAATCGTTTGTGGCAGCCCTAGTGAGGACCAAGAACACTTCCAGACTGGGGAGCCGGGGATGAACCCAGTCGGAGCTGGACCTCAGCCTGATTGAAATGCTGTGGCGGGACCTTAAGAGAAATGTGCATAAATGATAGTTTGCTGCCTGCAAACATCCATGGACCAGGGGTGGCTGTGGCAGAGCAGATCAGCTACTGACTGGAAGGTTGGTGGTTCGATTCCTGGCTTCCCCAGTCTGCATGCCAAATACCTTTGGGCAAAATATTAACCCCAAATTGCTCTCCGATGCGTCCATCGGAGTGTGAATGTGTGTGAATGTTTATTAGTTGCACTTGTGTTTAGAAGTGCTTGAATGTGGCGTGTTGTATAGAGCGCTTTGAGTACTCCGGGAGAGTAAAGCGCTACATAAGAATCAGTCCATTTGCCATGGACTGAAGCGGAGTGGTTCAAAACTCCTCCACAGTGATGTGAGGGACTGAAATCATGCAGAGAAAGCTGACAGGCACAACCAGCACTTTTCTTATTGAAGCCAAACAACTTGCAATACTGACTGTGATGCAATTCCAAGCACCAAAGAGCACAACCACATCACATCTTAATGATTATCACACGACGCTTACTAGGGTTCATCTGTGCAGACATGTTAGTTACAGACATTTACTGGTTGTTTGGTCGGGTCGTCACAAAGGTCGATGATGGTGCTGCTCTTCTCGGGAGCTCTATCAATAAACCAGCCTCCTTTGGAGACCAGGGTCACTGAAGCCGAAGGCGGAGCAGTGGCTGTGCTGCGAGGACTGCTGGTAGCAGCGTTCCCTTTCCGGTACAGAGACGACAGAGAGCTGTTCATTTGGTTTGTGGGCTGTGACAGGGAGAAAAAGGTCATTAGCAAATTAGTGCTAAACCACACACGCACGCACACACACGCGCACGCGCGCACGCGCACACACGCGCACGCACGCTGCCCCAAGAAGTTGATTCTGTTCATCTGGATGTTTTCGTCACTCATCAGGTGACGTCTTCAGTCTCAGCTGAACATTCGCACGGTGACTAACAACAGGCTGTGAGCTCAACTTCTTCATCATTAACATGTAAATCATGACCACTGACCATCGAACTATTGTTTCCTCTGCCTCCATAATGACATCTCAATAAAATCCAGGGTGTTCTGGATGTGGTGTTCAGAGCTGCAGCAGGTTGAGGATCGAAGCCAGAAACTTTGAGATGTTATAGGTGACAGAGTTACAGTCGGTCTTAAAGGTGCACCCTGTTAATGTGTCTTTGGTAAACCATTCAGCCTTGGTGCAGCTTGCGGTCAACAGCATCGTCTTGTTCTAACTGCTTCAGTCTATCCACTTCCTGGGTCTTCTTTCAGGGGCTCATAAGTATTTCTCATGATAGTCTTTCTGGTTGGTGCACCTACGCTTGACAGGATGCATGATACTGTTGTTGTCATTACTAAGGGATGCGAGTGCCTTCCTTTCCTCCATGCAGATGTTGGATGCTGGGCGCTTTGCATTGCTGGGACAAGTTGAAGCTTTTGTCCGCAGCAGCTCTGCTTTGCCTCGGCGTCACAACAAAGTTTTCGCAGCTTTTGCGAGGATGTTTTTCTCCACTTTTTGCTACTCTCATCGAGAAGATCTCTGTCGGATCTCTTTTAATTTTAGCATGTCAAATCTGTCTCACCCGTTCACTGAGCAGCTGGTTCTGGGGCATTTTTGTTGCTGGGAAGCCTTAAATGAAGATTGCATTTGCAGACTTTTAGGAGTAATCCTGCTTTGTCTGCATCTGAATCTCAGGTGCAGCCATCAGTCGTGCTGTTTGCTCGTGCACATGTGCTAGCTTTAGGCAGTCCTTGCTAAAGTCGGTTAAAATTCTGTTCAGAGAAAAGAATCAACTTTTTGGGATTTCCTTACCTGGATGACTGAGCATCCACACACACACACACACACACGCACGCATCACTAATTAGTGCTTACAATGTTCTCATTACTGTCAGAAGCCTCCTCTGAGCTGCTGCTACCACTCTCGTCACTGTAAACACAGATTTAGAGCACATCAATTACACATTTAAAGAGCAGAAGAACAGCAGAGGACACAACAAGCAGAGGGCCTCACCCAGTGTCACGGTGGCTGTGCTTGGCTCTCTTAGCCAGGTGTTTGCTCTCCAGCTCGTTCAGCCCAGAATCCTTAATGACTGCTTCATACACTAGAAAAGCCATACATGTCAAACTGAGTGCACAATCATTAGGCTGTAACAGACACACACAAGCTGCAGAGGTCATCTGGGCTTTTGTCATATCGCTGCACGACAAGACTTCCTGTGATGGAAAACCTGAATGATCCTGCCTGTTTTTCATTAAAAAGGTTCAACATGATCATCCTTAACCAGCCTGCTGCTACAGTGGAATCATTCATCCTTCTTGTTCAATATCAATCGAGATGTGTCCAAACAGCAGAACCACACAGACCGTGCTCTCTTACCTTTCTCTACCTGGATCCTGAACGCCGTCTTGTTTCTTCTGCCATAGTCCATCCTAAAGACACAATAACTTCATGTCACCAGGACCAAAGCGGTGGAAGCACCTAAGGCCGACACGGACTCAGATTTATGTGCATTTTCAATTCTATCCCAGCCGTCCTTCACCTCATGCATGTAAAAGGAATGTAATTAAAAAGTGGTGAAGCTAATTAATATAACGGACTACCAGACACAGGAAAGACAACTGATTCACGCTTTCTGTGACAATAAACAATGGACTAATGATCAGATGTTTCTTCACTGATTTTCTCAACCCAAAGACGGAGTTTCCAGAGTCTTTGTACACCTTGTTCTGCTCTCCTCAGTGAGCTCAGTGGTGTGAAAGAGGAGGTACAACCCCTTTCAGTAGTAAGGTTTTCAGGCCATGATAAAAACAAAAAACAATCTGGTCTTTACCAAGTCTGAAAATGAAATAAAGAACCACATGTCATATTTCTTTTTAACAAAAATGAAGCCCGATGCAGCGAATAGGAAAAAAGCACGGCGTAACACTCTGACAGGGACGAGGGAGGTCAGCAGCAGCCAGGTGCTGATGAGCTGATCAGTGTGAACACAGCAGCACTCAGGTGTGTGTTAACACAATGCCAAGGTGGAAGGACATCAGCAATGATCTGCTGCCCATCGGTCTGACACAGGTTACAGGGTCATTTCAAACACATGCCTGCAAACCTCAGAGAACAGAACTTCATCCACAATGATGACAGAATGATGGAGAACACCTTTACTTCAGCTTATTGCTGCTGAAGGAACTCCAACAAGCTCCTTATGAGCACTGACCCCACTCTAAGACCCACTAAGGACCAGATTTGTCGAACTGACAAGTCCAGTGACCGTATGTGTCACTGTTATCAGTGTCTGTGAAAATGTGCTCATAAATTTCAGATATTAGCCAACCTCACAGATGCAGGTCTGCAGTGTGATGCATTAAAACCATGTCAGCCACTCAAGCATTAAAATAGAGCTGATTTAACACAGACAAAGAAGAGTCAACATGCAGGGCTTTTACACCACCACATATCTTCACTGGAACCAGCCGTGCAGATCTCAGCTTTGTGGAACAAGCTCGAGTGTCTTATTTGAGCCAGGACAGATGACTCGCCTGTACAGTTTCTGAAGGTCCAGGGCCATGGCTGACAGATCCACATATTCACTGCTGCTGGAGCCCAGATACTGAAAACACAGTTCAACATTCATGTAACCAAAGTGGTGGACACAAGGAAAATCACCAGGAAACATCATGAAATCCACTCGCTGGCATTATATTTATGGAACATCAATAGTTTTGACAGCTCGATGATGGCCACACAGTGTGAAGCAGTGCCAGGGTCTCTCACACACACACACACACACACACAGCAGATGCTCAAAGAACTCATGCAACACAAATGATGACATCATTGGTTTCAGTAACATGTAATCTGATTACTTTGTACTGGTCTTGGTCGCACTGGTGACTGAGGAGAGACACGTACCTGCTCAACTCTTTGTCTGAGGCGACCGTCCTGCCACCCGCCGCCGTGGCCCTTCATGCCTTCTCCGCGCCTGCTGCAGGACACACCCTCAGCTTTAGTAACCATGGTAACCACAGCGTCATTTTACACTCACCTTTTACAACAGAAAAGCACTGTGTCCAGCTTCCTGTGACAACTTACAACCACTATGTCCCCACGGCGCCTTTACTAGCCTCGTATTAAACTATGATACATCACATTTGCACCGAACTTCAAAGTCTTCATGTTATTGTTTTTCCAAGCCCGCTCAGCCCCTCACTGCGCCACTAATAACACCGGTGTCATTCATTGCTTTCTGTTAGGAGCATCATTTCTCCAATTTCTTTATTTGGACAATTTTCTACACAGTTTGCAGCAGAAATCAGATTTTTCACTCAGCAGCAAACAAAAGCTCTGGGACAGACGGTGGCCTGGCTCTTATTGTTTCTTTCCTTCACCATCTTCAAGCATCCCAGAAGGAACTCCTGTTCATCTCATCTCTATGATTTCTTCAGCACATCCAGGTGATCAGAAGCGACTCTGTGACAGCGACATTCATCAGGCAGGGACGGCTAGAAAACAAGAGCTGTGAGTGTGGGCACAGCTGTACGGCCACTCGCGTGTTTTTAAGCACCCACGTATGAAAGAGGCACAGACTCAAGCGTAGCGGACCAAACAAAAGTCTAAACGGCTCCTGCAAAAACGTGACTCACGATCAAAGTAGTGGAGGGCGCTCCTGTTCGCGTGGATGTCCGGCTTGTATCAGCTGGACGGCATTAAAACACAACCCCGTCACCACGCGGTTTCTCACGCGTGGCTTTTACAGGCACGGGGAAACAGCCTTACCACCAACACGAGTGCGACACACAGTTATCCCGGAAACGAAAATGATCACATCCGGGTGATTATTTTCAAAATAAAACAGCCTTTCTTGAGATTTGGGAAACATCAGAACACACCGGTACGTTTTGCGATGTAGTTTGAAAAGCTCGAAATATGAATTTGTCATAAAGAAAATGAGTTGACCGTTACTTCAGCACTCCCGACACCGAACACGTCCTTGTATCAGTGAGAAGCAGCAGTCCAAACCGCGTGGTTCCTGGCCCCGGGGAAGCTGTAGTGTGAGACAGTAGTCGGCGGGCACGGTGGCTCCCAGTCTGCCGCTCTGTGCCGCACACGGCGTGAGGAGGAGCCGCTGTCGCTTTCACTTCCTCGTCGTGCTGTCGGACTGCCACACTTCCTCGTTAGTCCGAGGTGGTGGGGCTCGTCGCTGTGGCGGTCATGAAGGACGGTACCGGAGCAGGAGGGCCGGCTCCTTCCCGCGGGGACGTGTACGCGGACTATGTCAAGTGTTACCTGGAGGAGCGGGCAGAGGTCGGGCCGTGCCGCGACCCCCAGCTGCAGAAGAGGGCGGCTCAGTATCTACTGAGCGAGGCGGAGACCGGCGGGACTTTCACAATGTTCCCCTTTTACCAGGCTGTGACTGAGCGCTGTGAGGCTCAGAGCGACTTCAGGAAACACCTGTCCGCCTTCATCAGAGCCTCAGAAGTGCTGGAAACTCTGTGCGTCAACCTGTTCCTGCAGCCATGGAAGAAGGAAATCAGGACACTAAAGGTCAGAAGACGCGCCGCGTTTCCCGCACAGCGGCTCTGTACAGGAGTACACTTGATACTCGTTTGACATGTTACACTGTGACTGCAGATGTCATTCAGCTGAACCACACCGTGTCACAACATCTGCTTGTGTAGCAGTGAGTGGACACACAACAGCCCAGTGACGCTTATCTTTTTTCTGCTCACAGCTGTGTCAGGCCAAACGGAAGTGATCACTGAGCCTGTGTACTAACAGATGAACCGTGTTTGTGTTTTCTTTCTCTTTCAGACATTTACGGCTCCATTTGTTTACTGTCTTGAGCCAGTTTTCAGCAATTCCACCATACAGTCTGTCCTGGCCTCCATTGGTTATGTGCCTCATACAGACCCCAAACAATGGTAAGAACCAGCGCAAGAGTGACGCACCAACTGTAGACATTAATCCACAAGGTCGCAGCCTTGCACAGCTCTTTGTCAGGACAAACGTAGACTCCTTAGGGTGGCTGTGACTCAGGAGGTAGAGCGGGTTAAATGGACGCGATCCCAAAGCTGTGTGTGTGTGAATATTCCACTGGTGCTCAGGTCTGAATGTGTGACCGAGTGAGGCTTGTAGTAGAGAGCAGTTTGAGTGCTCAGAATAGAAAAGTCCAGCTCATTTACCACTTTAATTCCACACGTGGACACGTAACAAGCGACACCTGGTGACACAACGTGTATACAAAGCTTTCCAAAAATTCCCCAAGAATGTTTTCATGTGTCAAGACACTCAGCTTGTTCATATATCATATGTGTCCCTCTCAGAATAAATGACTCCAAAACACAGCAGGCAGCTGGAGACAGTCTGATTTTTTTCTTTTTAATATATTTTTATATGACAGCTGGGATAGGCTCCAGCGCCCCGCGACCCTGAAAAGGATGAGCGGAAGCGAATGGATGGATATTTTTTTATAAATATATTTTATTTTATTGACCTCCAGCACACGCCTTGGTCAGCCGAGGTTCTTTGACTTGACTTTCATAGGATCACTTTTCTTACAAAGGTTCCTGAGACCAAGTAAAAACCCGAGTTCAGATTTTACACACTATCTGTACCTAAGTGCTTTCTATCTAAGATTTGCACTGTGATGGATGCATCAGAGCCCAACCTGCAGTATCTTGCCCAAGAATAATTGGCAGACAGGTATCAACCTTGCGATTAGCAGACTCTACCCGCACAGCTGCAGCCACCTCAGTCGTCTGTGGTTCTGCTCTCCTCATCACTTTGTCTCTGTTCTGTTTGATGCATTTCAGTGAGTACAGGCTCAGTGAGGATGTTAATGCAGACAAAGCCATGCTCGTTGGTTTTGAGCTGCTCTTGGCCAGAGTGGAATGTAACCACTTCCTGGAACTTCAGGAGGATCAACTGAGACCACAGGTATGACCATGTTTCATGTTAGTAATCGTCTCATCAGTTACGTTACAGTATATCACATCGATTGTGGTAAGTTAGTAGGGCTGAGCAGCTGTACTCAGCTTGTAGAGTAGATAATCGAACCTGTCTCCTCCAGTCCACCTGCTGAAACATCCTCGGGCAAGATACTGAAGTTCAAGTTGTGCACAGACTCACAGAGACTATAATAAATCCCTGATGTGAGCGCTGTCTCTGCGCTTACACTGATGGCTCATTGATTATAAAAGCACTTGTTAAAAAGAAAAATAACTAACATCTAACTAAGATTTCAACGTTTGTAAACACATGAATTCTGTGAACAGGGGTGTCCGTCAGCTGGTTCAGCTGCAGCAGGAAGGCGGAGTCAGGGAGAAACTCCGAGTTTGTTAAAGAAAACCTGCCGGCCAGCAGGTTGAGTACCACAGTAACTGATGCAGAGTTGAGCTTAACTCTTTGTCTCTTCCTCATCTCACAGTTAGCAAACTCTCACTGAGAGTGAAACCTGGTTCCTGGACCCTGCTCCTCTGATCATTCCCCATAAATTATCCCCTTTTTTATTTCCTCCCTTTTTGAAGCTGTGAGTTTAAACGGTGGAACCTTGGAGCCGTGGCATATTCAGTGTGTCACCATGAAATACTAAATGACTGTAACTTTTCATGGTTGCTCAGCTTTGGCACATTTCCATTCTAATATTCAGCAGTGTGAGGAGGAAGTGTCATGTTTTATACTTTGCTCTGAATAAAGTCATGAATCCCAGAATAACAACTGCTGAAAACGGCTCCATGCTGCCAAATACAACCCAATTGTGAAAAGGTTGTGTAGCTGTGTGGAATATAGATGAAACCAGAATCCAGTGATTTGCAAACCTCATAAAGCCAGATTTTATTATTAATAGAACATAGAAACATATAAAGAGAAAATATGAGCCCATTCTGAATTGAATGTGTGCAGAATTCCCCAATGTTGCTGCCTTGCTGCATCTGACCCCTGCTCACCTTAAACAATTCAGGATCTCCTGGGAATTAATACAGAATTCCTACACTAAGTGGCTCTAAAAGAAAAGTAAGCAAAGAAATAATGTAGAGACAAAATCAGAGAAAGGAAAAACAAAGTATACAAAAAATACATAAATTTTTATTATTATTATTATTGTTGAAGCATTATTCAATTCAGTTAAATCAGATTTTTACTCAAACACAGCAGCAAAGTGCTTTGTGCTGTGAGGTAACGAGCATGCAATCAGTACGAGAGGGGGGCAGAATAGAAATCAGTAAAGCATCATGGGAAATCCCTCAGCACAGATCAGGCTGCAGCCTGACACAGGAGTGGCTGTTGGGAGAGGATGTGCAGGTGACACAGACGGCAGGTCAGAGGTCACGCTAGATGGGTTTGGTTTGACCGCCACGTGACGGTGATTGTCTTACTTTACAGGAGTGGCTCGATGTTCTTCAGAGACGAGAGCGAGCTGTGAAACTGACTGAATGCACGCAAAACAGGACGGCAACGGAACAAACGGAGGACGAGGAGGAAAAGAAGACGGAGGAGGATAAAAAAGAGGTAGCTGCTGCTTCCTGAAACCTGCAGCTTTTCCCAGAGTGCTTTACAGAGACCGACTGAAGACACACGATACTGTGTGCATTCATTAAAACAAGTCCCAACAGTTTAAAATAAGCACCCACACGATATTTGATATAAGAGTGACTGACAAAGCTTAATAACTAAACTACATTAGAATCAGCTCAGTTTGCTGTTTATGAATGAAGCTTGCTGAGGGTGCCGGGTGTTACTGTTTGTGCTGGGACACATTCATGCACATCACAGCCAAGCATTTAAATAAGTAGTGTCAGGAATTCTTCACCCGAGGCAGGGTCTCAGTATTAGGCTTCTCCCAGCGTTCAGCACACGCACCGACCCTTCTCTGGTGGTTTTCATGATACTGGCAAGTAAAAATAGCCGAATGTGTGTCTGACAAACATTAACTGGAGCTAAAGTTGAGTTTCTTGCTTCCACCTGTTTGACTTTATTGAATATCTGCAGCTCCACAGGATCGAAGTGTGGAAAAGCTGCTTGTAATGGCAGCGACCTCAATAGCTATTCCTTCTTGCCAACAGAAAGGCCATCTTCAGCAGCTGATGGTAAATCGCAGTCTGCCTGTCTCAGGCCGAGGCAGCGTCCTGTGTGTAACATGCTAGATCCACGCAGTTACACGCAGCCATCCTCAGGTCGAGCTCTAAGCGCCATCGCGTTTCTACATTTTGTGTTTTTCTGCTCAACTCCAGCAGCACTGCAGTCGTGTGTCAGTGTTCATGCTGTGGACACCTTAGACTAGAAGCCACACCCAACTATCCCCCCACACCTGCATCACAGTACTGGCACATTTCAAACCACAAACACGTACCGCACACAGCTCTGAACCAGGAGCCTTTAGTTGTGACACATCAGTGCTAATCACTGCTCCACTGTGCTCCCCATGTCTGCTGCCCCTTCAGCCCTCTTATTAAACCTGACCTTACTCTGGAAACCCTCTGGCAGTGCAATGTGGTGTTCCAGCACGGCAAGGCAACTCGGATAGTTCCTTTAAAGACTCGTTCTTTAGCCTGAGATAAAACTGAATCTGTTTTCATCAGTAAACTCAGCAGCATTATTTATGTTACATGAATACAACATGTCGAAGCTGGAACACAGCTGGGAAACAGCTGGACTGATGTCTAACACATGAAGAAAGAACACTGGACCACCATACTGCTGTGGTATGTAGAGCAATAGGTTTAGAGGCCTCTACAAATACCATAGTTTTCAGACCAGAAGGCGCATGGATTATAAGGCACGTTGCCGATGAACAGGTCTGTTTTCATACATAAGGCGAAACAAAATCAGAGAAGTCAAACATTACTCAACTCATTCTTCTTGCTTCCTCCACTTCTGTGCCATTGATTCATTAATGCTGAATCCTCTGGCAGCTGCTCTATTCCCATGTTGTTGCAGTATATTAATGACTAACCTCGTATTGTGGATGGATTATCTCAGTTGTTCTCCTGACTGAAGTTTGGTCCGTGTACAGCATCCTGCCATGCGATTGCATTTGTCTCTAACCATCAGGAGCCTTCACGTTAACTTTTATCGAGTGGAAAAAGGTTAGCGTTCATCCTGCAGCTTCACTGTTTATGTTATGCTAACATAGCTGTGTTGCTAGCGATCCCATAGCACATCATTATATACCAGCTAGCCCAACTTCAGTCAGGGGCGTAATTTCCAGGGGGGTTAGGTTGGTTATGACCCCCCCCCCCCCCCCCCCAATAATCAGACCCAACCAATATAACCCCCCAATAAAATTATGAATTATCTTGCATAAATAGGCTGTTGATTTTCTTTACTCATTTCAGGTATTACCAGCAAAATAGTTGCATGTTTAATCATTTAGGACAACTCTGTTAAATGTAATAAATCCTGTTTTCATGGACGCCTGGATGTTAACTTAATTGTTACACCTGGTAAAGCAGCAACGCTGATCGTTTTATTAAAGGTGAAAGAATTTAGACAGTTTTCAATGCTCAGTGATGCCACAGTGTTCGTTTGACTTTGGGACCTGAAGAAGACGGAGTTTAGACCCAGATTACTCCGCAAGGCTCCTGACCAGTGTTGGTCAAGTTACTTGAAAAAAGTAATCAGTAACTAATTACTGATTACTTCCCCCCAAAAGTAATCCCGTTACTTTACTGATTACTTATTTTCAAAAGTAATTAATTACTTAGTTACTTTTTAAAAACACGATTTACAACCTGAAGAGGTGATAAAGCGATAGATCTTTCAGCCCAATTCTACTTTTTCTGCATAATCCATCATACAAATGTAATCAAATGGAAAAGTCTCTTTTTAAAACTTGTTTTATTAGTTTTAATCTTTTAACTTTATGCATCAAGCAAACATTTAATTATCTGCAACATTCTGACTGGAAGAAATAAGTTTAACATTTAAACCTATTTTCTGCACATTCCAGCACATAAAATAAAATATTTTTTGTGTTTACACTCAGTCTTTCAAATAGATGCAAGTAAAACACAGCAGAAAATAAATAAAGTCAAAGACTCAGCGGTCCTGTTGCTCTATTTTCACCTGTAAAGCAGGAGTGGGGTAGGCGGAGGTTTACCCTGGTGCAGGTGTGCCGCGGTCAGTGGAAGAATCCGCGAGTTTCTCTGTGAGTTTCCCATTACGTCGTAGCTACTCGGTGCTTGTTGGAAGTTTAGGGGTTTTTTTCGCTGTAAAAAGAAGTTTTCTTCCCACGCACAGCGGACACTAATGTTTTTGTCACTTTTTATGGAATCAAACTCAAAGTAAGGTCAGTACTTCCACGCTTTAAACGCTGCACGCTCATACTCTCTCTGCACTCGATATATGATCCATTGTTGATCTGCACACAGCTGTTGTCACCAACGGCGCGCTCGCTTACATCACTGTCATGAGACGTTCTCGCAGAAAAATCACGGTTTTAGTAACGCAGTAACGCAGCGTTCCTACGGGAAAGTAACGGTAATCTAATTACCGTTTTTGCAATAGTAATCCCTTACTTTACTCGTTACTTGAAAAAAGTAATCAGATTACAGTAACTGCCCATCTCTGCTCCTGACTACAGTAGTCGTAATGCTGCGACAGTCCATCAAGCAGTGCGGCTTCGTAGCTTAGCAAAGTTGACTAAGATCTTTTTGACAGATTGCTGAGCGCTGTGTAGCAGATAACATCGGTTCGAGGTCAGTAAGCACAACCAGGATTCATACATAAGGCCGATGTTGATTTTAAGTGCGCCTTATAGTGCAGAAAATACTGTAAGCCTAAAATAAGGAAGCCTGTATGTAAGATATTTCAGTGGCATGAACAATTTTTTCTTTTAAAATGCCAATCACATGTTATATTAAAAAAACAGACGCTTTTTAAAATAATGGCTCCATGTGATATCTATATCAACTAAGCTTTTAGCTATCAACCGTGTTGAACACGTGAAGGGGGAGCCTTTAACCCAGATAAGAAAGCAGCGTGTAGTGATGAGGAAGAAACAGACCTGGGGAAAAGGCAGGAAAAACCAAAAAGACAACCGTAAGATCGATGGTTTAAGTCTGCTTTCATATTTTTGGAAAATGAACAGATGCAATGGGCCATCTGCAGTGAAGAGAGGAGTGAGTATGTCAGACACAAGCAGCACAGCGAATGTGTGGGAATGAAAGCACAAAGTTGTTTAAAATGCTTTGAGTGCTCAGCTAGAGCAGAAAGGCGTTTACCAGTCCGTTTAGCTGAAGCTCCTCAGCCCTGAAGGCGCTTCAGACATCTTGCTGACAGTCAGAAGAGCATAAACGAAAGTGTGGTGAACGTTAAGAGGCCAGCCTGTGAGCTAAATGTTATTTATACTGTAAGGTAAAACTACAATGATACAATACTAAATCACCTGTTCTGTTTGCCAGGTACTGTACTTGGACACCAGGCTTGTAACAACCCCCCAGCCTAAGCCTCAGCATTACCACCTCTGCAGTGTAGACCCGTCTATTATGGAGATGCAGAGGACCTACCCTGACCTGGCCATCAGGGGCCGGCCCCTGCTTCCAGACAAGCCCCACAAAGTCTGCAGCAGCACTAAAGCTGTGAGTGCCGCTGACCTGCCCAAGACAGATTGCAGCGAGAATCCCTGCACTGCTGTTGCACCTGTGCTCACTACCAACGACGACAGCAAAGCTCAGCAAAGTTTGGACGGCAGTCGGAGAGGCAGGAACAGTGGAGGGGCAAGCGCTCCAGGGGACACCGGCAGCGACACCCACAGAAGCAGAGTGGATGATGAGCTCAGTGGCCCCAAGGCCATTTCCCTCCACATCACACTCAGAGCAGGAGCCACAGCACAGCCTCCAACACAGCACGACACTGGTAACACACACTCACACACTCAGAATACAACAAAATTTGTCATTTGCTCCAAGGGTGCCCTAACAGCCTCCAGCACTTAACTGACACACGCTGATTTTCACAGGGACACAAGACGAGAGTCCGGTCAAGTCAGAGCTTTCCTCTCTCAGCTCCGTGGATGAGGAGGAGCAGGAGCTGAGAGGGTTGGTGGAGTGGATGGGACAAGTGCAGGAAAATGAACATGAGACAACAAGAAAAGAGGGGGACAACACAAACCAAGACAGGAGGAAACAAATAAGAAAAGCAAACACAGAAACAAAGAAGAGAAGCCTCAGGAAGCCAGTGGTGGGAAAAGCTTCAGCGCTGAGTCATGACGACGGCACACACACGAGCCCGCAACAGTGTGACGCGACAGTGACGAACCAGCAGCCCGCCGAGTGTCAGCCCTCGCCTCCAGCCGACAGTACGGCAGACACCCAGAGGCAGCGGGAAGGAGATCCAGGCGGTTCTGGAGACGAGGACGCTGGCCCAGCAGAGGAGGAGCAGGTGGCGCAGAGCTTTGTTATAGTGGAACAATGCAGAGACTGAAGAGCAGGTGCAAACAAGCTGAGCCGAGGTGTAAGTGTGCTGTGGGAGTGTGAGTGTTCTTCCTTCTCTCACTTTGACCCTGTTCTGCTGTCCAGCTGCAGAGCGCCACACAGATCCAGTCACGTTCATTTGTCAAGATGACGCTTTCATAGTTTCAGTGTATTTGGGCAGCTTTATGCTGGATGCCCTTCCTGACACAACCTCCAAGGCAGTTTTGTCTTCAGCTGGAATTGAACCTGCGACATTTTGATTTGCAAGGGAACGTGTTAACCGCTAAATCATCGGAGGAACTCTGAAGAGCAAAACGTGCGTTACTGCTAGGTGGTTGAGCTAATTAACCAGTATGTTGTGCTATTTACAGCAGCCTCATAATTTGACCCCTCCTCACGAACGGCAGCTTTCTGTCTCTTTCCAACGATGGAAGTATGTTTACAATGATCAAAGATCTTCTTTCCTGCAGATAAAGCACAGATAGTCTTATCATCATTTTTTTATAAAATGTTAAATTGTGATTGTTGTGCCTAAATGACCAAAATCAAAGCTGTATACCTTTGGTATATTATTAAAGCCATATAATGTAATGTAAACTTCTTGAATGCATCAATAAATAATCATGTTTTATTTAAAATAAATGAATAAATTAAAAGAAAATGAAGAGAGCTCATGAGTGGGACCCATTTTCGGCTCTGGTTGTGACCAGCATGCAGCATTTCCTGTATATGTATTTGTGCTGTTGTTTGTGAAAGCAGACTCATTCACCGCTGTCAGACTAATGCAGAGGTAGATGCATTGCATGTAGATGCTGTTTGTGTGTGAAGGTCCTCAGTCAGTCGCAGCATCAGTGCAGCCAGGAATGCCCAGACCTCTACATCGGAGAGACCAAACAGCCACTTCACAAGCGCATGACACAACACAGAAGAGCCACCTCCACAGGACAAGCCTCAGCAGTCCATCTGCATCTTAAGGACAAAGGTCACTCTTTCGAGGATGCCAATGTTCACATTTTGGACAGAGAGGACAGATGGTTTGAAAGAGGAGTGAAAGAAGCATCTATGTCCACTGTGAGCGACCATCTTTGAACAGAGGCGGGGCTTACGACACCAACTGTCTGCCATCTATAATCCAGATCCTTCCCAGACGCCTTAACGCCCACTCACATCCTGGGCCCTCTGACCTCAGGAAATCACATGATCGGGTGGGGCCAGGTTTCACAATGAGCTCACCCGAAACTCTGGCTGATTGTGACCCACACCCAGTTTCACACCTTGGCTTGTGTGATTAGACCCTTTGTAAAGCTCAGACATGTATATGCTACCTAAACTAAACTTAATTAAGTAATAAATACATTAACTAGTTGTTAGTGTCACTCTGGGATCTAATCATAGAGATGCTGCACAAATGGAAGTAAGCAGTCCTACATATCTGTTTAATATGTGCACTGGAGGTCCAAAATGACTCAGGCTCCTAACAGGAATATGTGACTTCACTATTACAAAGTTGTGACCCAGTATTTTCCTGAAACTGAACATACAACTGAGAAAAATCCTGAATCGGGAGCTGCATCGTTCCCAAGGGCAGCGATGGTGGTAAACTGTAAAGCATATGTTCACACAGGCTTTGATTAAAACTTGCTGTTGTTCACCCTCAGCATCGCAGGTTCATTGATGGAAACATCTGTACATTCGTTGACTGGTGAAAGTTCTTCATTGTGTTTGGTTTGTTCGGCAGCATCAGGAAAGCTGATGTTCACTGTTCAAAAACGAACTGTTGTGAACAGAGTTGCTTATAGATCTTTTTAAAAAGTGGCGATGAATAGATTAGTCTGCTGGTGTTCCTTTAGCTGTGTTGCCTCATTTACTAAAGACCTGTCTGGACTACGTTCACAAATACTGCTCAGCCACAGTTAAACATGTCTGCTTGAAGAATGAAGCAAAGCTTTTACATTTGAAGACACATTTTTGAAAGTTGTTTTGATGCAAGCATGCATGAGCTTAAGGCTCATCTGCAGAACTGCTCCAGTATCCTAGAGTTAGGCAGGAAAAACTGCAAATGATGCAAAACAGTGCAGCTAATAAATGTAAATATTTTTTTTCTCTTCTGCCAGTTTTTTGTTATTACCTTTTTGCATGACAGCAACATAATTTTATTTTATTTATTTTTTATTTTTTTATTTTTTCTGCCTGTCCCGTTTGGCTCTTTTGCATCAGAATTGTTGTCTAAAGGCAAAGAAAGATGCCCAACGGATTTACTTTACCAAATTGACCATCCTAGCCTTGCCGTAATGGTCCATTTGATTCACCTTTTATTGTTTATTTTATTTTCACTTACTGAATACGGGACAGACTGGACTGGGGGAAAGAAGGGGAGAAAGAAAGAGGGAAAGAGAAACAGCTGAGAAGAGGGACGGGGGAGAAGGGCAAAAGACAAAAACCAACAGAATGAGCAGAAAAAAAAATGCATATATCAATCACCTGGATCACCTGCTGAGAAAGAAAAAAGAAAACAAGCAGAAGAGAACAAGAGTAATAGAATAAACAACATCACGATGATATATGGGAATATGACAGTAAATACTAAATGTTAAACATTATTATACAGGCACACACAGACACAAACATCCATTCCCACCCTCATGCTCTCATATGCACTTACTCCACACTCAACCAACGTGGAGACAGACATAAAGAGATGTTGTACACACGATCACACTCCCCAAGCGTACTCTACAAACCGGGTCTAGGTACCCTTGCCCCTGGAGGGGGGAACTGCACCCAGACCCAGGTGGTGTTACCCTTTTCCCTGCGGTGGGGAGAGGCAGACCGCCCCGACTCCGCAGCAGCAGGGAGGCCCCACACTCCAGACCTCAGTCGGACGGCCAACTCCTCCTCCTAGCCCCCCTGCTCCAGCAGGCCGCAGAGAATGGGGGTGAGAGAAGACTCCAAACCTCCCTCCACCCGCTCATTGTAGTGTTGATGCATGTGTGTTCTAAGGTGCATTTAAAACCCAGGAGGGCATGGAGCTACCTGCCAGAGAGCAGCAGGTAAGCGCATGGTCCCTCCTGCTAGCCCTCAATGTCTACGTGTATTCAAAATTGAGAGGTGGGCAACGACGCCAGGGGTGGGGTGTACACCCTGATGGTACTTTGGACTCCGTGTATCGTGCCCACCCCCAAGATCCTATATGTATGTGTAATGAGAGTGTGAGTAATGTGAATGTCTAAGTTGTGGGATAAAATTGAGGCAGAGGCAGCCAGAAGGGGACAGAGGGGGGGGGTAGCCTCCTCTGCACCCTGGTGACATACCCCTACTCCAAGGCCCTGCATGTGTGGGTGGTTGTGGTGGAGCGGGAAGAGGGAGGCAGCTGGAGATGGGGAGGGAAGGAATGGAGGGGCAGGTGACCCCTCCCTGGGGCCAGCTCCCCTGCTGACCCCAGTAGGCACCCCCATACTCTGCGACCCGCCAGGGAAAGGGGGCCCAGGCCCATCCAGACCGGGGCCCAGTGCAGCAGCGCCTCCCGGCCCCACAGAGCCCGGGACAGTCCACCCAACCCCACCACAGAGAAAACTGCACCCACCCCACCATCCACTCATCTTCCAGACTACATAAGACAGTAAACGCCCAGGCTGAGATCTTCCTCCACCTCTCCTGTATCTCCCCCTCCTGCAGAGAGAGTTCCTGAAGAGAGGAAAGCTCCTGCAAGATGTGACAATCTCCCCCACCAGTTGAAGAGCCCCCCAGGTGGCTCGATGCACTGGCGGCACCCTGCTCCTGGGCTGGGCCCCCATGCACCCACCCGCCCACAACCCTGGTGACACACCAACCAGGACCCAAGCCCCCGAGGCCCGGCCCGGGCTCCAGCCCAGAGACGGAGCGCCCCCAGAACCTCACGCCCATCCCGGACCCACCCAGGGGCAGCCAGGCTACCAGGTCAGTAACCCACGTCCGTCAGCACAGACCCTCCCCTAGCCCCGCTGCACGCAGCCGCGAGGAAACAGTCACCCGAGAGCCAACAGAGCCCTTAATAGGCCATGATCGATACCCCGGGTTGAGCCCCCCAAGGAAGACGCCTCCGGGAACCCCCCGACGCCCTAAGCCTGTCGTAAATATTATTTACATTGAAAGTCTAATTACAGACTCACGTTGAATGCCATTTCTGTAGGATACGAGACAAAAACCCAACTTTGACTTGTAAGAAATATTTTATTAGTTCATTATATGTGTTGGATGGAAGAGTGACGTCTAAGTAAAGTGGTGCAGTGCAAAAACATGTGTATGCATGCTGCCTCTGTGGTCTGAGGTCACTAATCTTCTGTTGGTGGATCTGGATGGAGGACAAACAATAGTTTGGGTCATTTTTTTCCCTTTGGTTAAAAGCTGTCACGTTTATTTATAGCACCAAACCACAGCAATGTTTGAGCTCAAGCTGCTTTATACTTGCAGCCCCAAGACGAGTTTTCTATTCATTACCCAAGTCTGTCGGCCTCCCACAGCCCAGAAAAATATCACCCTGACTTTAACTGATGTGCAAGCAGTTTGCTAATCCCTCTGCAGTCAACACGCCAATAATTCAGTTCAATCATATTGTTTAATTGATGCTTTTGACTTTTATTACACAGAGTGCCAACTCTCAATGAGCACAATTGCAAAGTGTATAAAATAAAACACAAATTTTACACACATTTTATTCCTAACACAATGCAGCCAACTCTGCTTGATCCTTCAAGCGCTGTAAACTCGACTGATCAGTCATGTGACCTGGCAGTGAGTCTTTAAGCACGCTCAATCATCCGGGTAAGGAAAGAGAAGGCAGAGAGCCCACAGCATCACTCAGGAAGCTCCAACGTGTCCCCGAGTTCAAGGCTCCAGGGCGTCAGGCTGTCAGTGGCTGCAGATTTTTCACAGTGCCGGATCACACAGCCTGTTCAAACACTGACTAAATGTTGTCATGGAAATAGGCTCCTTCATTCAGGTGGCAGAGCAGATGCAGGCAGGTAAAGGACAGAGGAGTGATACAGAGTGATGATCAGACCAGGACGTATAACTCGTGGTCTGAAGTGACACAACGCTGTCACTGGACTTGTTCTGTATGAAGAGTTTTCACTTACACACTTCCTCAGACTCACAGAGGATTAATCACGCTCTCAGGAAAAACTCAGCAGATAAGATGCAAGGACCAGCCTGAGCGCGCAGCATCTTTGAAGGCTGACAGGCTTGGGCTCGAGCACTGGAATGATCCGCTCTCATGTTCAGTTTCTCGATAGTTTCTTGTGAGCACATCGATTACATTTTACTTTAATACTGCAATCAAATGTACTGAGATTGGTCTTCATGAATAGGAATGGCTGACCTGGGAGTGCATACAAAAATGTCACATGTGACGAGGTGTAAGATCAGAAACAGCTTAAAAAAGGTGCTGTAACAGCTTCCTGTCAAGTTGGGGTTAGCATGAGTGCGTGTTCGGGAATCAGAGACTTGCTGCTAGGATCTTGGCTCGGTTCTCTTCGTACTGGTGCAGCATCCTCTGCAGGTTGTGGTCAGCAGGAATCACCTGCAAACACACACATCATTCTTAAATATCAGGAAGATCAGGGTTGGCTATGAGGGACTTACTCGACACAGAAAGCAGCAAAAACATGGCTCCAAACCAGATTAAAGCCTGTGTTTTGGGGGAAGTGGGGAAAACAAACAATGATACAGTGTCTCTACGCTGCACTAAAGGACAAACCTGGATAAAACTAATTGTAGGGACGGCTTTCCCAAGCGTTCTTCATAGTGGGGTTGAATATGCTTCATCACAAAGCGTAATCCTGACAGCAGACAGTCTTCTGAATCAAAACAGAGCTGGTACTGCAAAAGAGACGGCTGAAAGCTGAAGGCTCCGCCTCTCCTGTGGGGGCTGAACGTCCCTGTCACTGCAGTATTTTGGATCAACTGAAGGCTTTTCAGGGAGTTTTTAGGACATCCTGATAAGAATGAATATGTCCAGCCTAGAAGTAATAAATGCATGAACAGGAAGAACACCACTACACAGGCTCTTCTATACAGTGAGCAGCAAAGATCTTCTAAATGAGTGGATAGAGCTAGATAGAAAGAATAGAAAACAGTGCTCGTATGTGTTGTGTGTGGATGGGTGAATGAGGCATACAGTATGACATGCTTTGAGTAGAAAAGCACTTAATAAGAACGAGTCCAATCACACTGACACAACTCGTGCTTCAAAAACAACTTGGGTCAACCAGACCTGGGAGTTTGGGCCCAGGTTCCTCGTCGTGTTTCTAATCAGTGTGGAAGAGTGCACCGTCCCGTCCTTGTTATGGGCTTAGTTGCAACAATATTTAGGTGGGTGGCATGAGACAAGAACCCAAGGTTTCCCCAATTCATTGTTATCATTCACTGTGTGTGTCTGTGGTGTGAGAGTACTACCTGAAAGCAAAGCTGTGCTCGTGTGAACACTCACCAACACAGGAGCAGGAACAGGCCAGGAGCTACGCCTGATTAGCCACTCCTCATAAAGCTGGTGAATGGACTCAAGGTACTCCTGGTGGATGGACACACACACACACACACACCTGAGAGACAGCTCACTGCTGATATTTATGGGCTCCGCAGTTTAACAAGGATTTTATTTAAGGTCTTTTTATCCGGAACGACTCTAATTCTTTGGGATTTTAAGATTCATGTTTGCTGCCCCACTAAACCTCTTGTGAAAGACGTCCTGAACCTTACTGACTGTTTTAGTCTTGTTCAGTCGGCGCTCCCTCCCACGAGCGTGGACGTACTTTGGATTCAGTCTTATCTCGTGCTCTGTAATTATGTGATATTCTAATTTGCACTTTTGGTAAATGGCCTGGTTCTTATATAGCGCTTTTCTACTCTGAGCACTCAAAGCGCTTTATACAACTAATTCATTCACCCATTCACACAAGCACTTCTAAGCTTAAGTGCTAAGTATCTAGTATTCATAGACATTCACACTCCGATGGATGCATCGGAGAGCAACATGGGTTAGTATCTTGCCCGAGGATATTTGGCATGCAGACTGGAGCAGCCTGGGATCGAACCACCGACCTTCTGGTTAGTGGCTGATCTGCTCTGCCACCTGAGCTACAGCCACTTTTCTGATCACTGTCATAATTCAAATTTCTGTGCTGACCAGTTAAACCTCTGTTACCTGTGCGCGAGCTCTGCACCATCACTCCTGCTGGACATTTTTCTGCTGTTTCAGAATATTGGGGCCTTTATTTGGGCATCAGCCAGGCTCTGCTCCCTCTTCTCCAACCTGCTCACAGGCAACATAAACGCGACAGCATTTCCCCAGTTTTGGCTTCCAGTAAATTTTAGATTTGATTTTAAGCTTTAATTGTTTGCTTTTAAGTCTCTAAATGGGTCGGCTCCCTCTTACCTCTCTGAACATACTCCTAACAGAGCCTTCAGGTCTTGTTGTTCCTAGAAGCAGACTCAAACACAGAGCAGGCCGGCCTTTACGGTGGCTACATCGTGACTTTGGAACGCTCTCCTTTTCGCATTAGGACCTCCCTAACACCACATCTTTATTCCCTTACTGTGACTCTTTTCTTTGTTTTTGTGACCTGTCTGTTGGGTTTTTTCCCAGTTTGTGCAGCACTTTGGTCAACCTGTTGTTTAAAAACATACTTATAAATACACTGACTTGAATTGACAGGACGCCTGCTGTAAACTTGTCATGTATGTTTGTAGTAGCAGTTGTCTGGTAAGGTGTAAATATTGATGCCACCTCACTGCAGTCCATGTAGTGAAGACCCAGGTGAACAGAAACTGGAGCTAGGAGGAAGCCGTGTGCTGACGTGTGCTGCTGCTCACATCTTTAGCCTTTTGTTGCATCTCTAGGAACCAGCTTCATCTTTGAAGCAGAGCTCCAGCATTTGTACGCGTTTCAAACAAAGTGTTAAATGCCATTTGCCTTGACAAACCTCAGATTTTTCACCATGAGTTGGAAATGTTTTCAGACTCTCTGGAGTAGCTTTGTGGTCACTTCAAGTGGTCATTAGATTGGCACTACTGTGCAGCTGTCTGTGTCCCTTTGAATTGACAAACTTCAATGAAGTGAAGCACAAGCTCCTCACCAGTGGAATGACTTTCTCCTCTTCTCTGCATCGCTGCTTTAACCTTTCATGGCAGGTCTGAGGAGACGTCTGCAGGTAAACTGGAGCCAGGGAAAAAGCCAAATATGACATGTATCATTATTATTACTGCGACTACATGAACTCATTTCATTACATAGGAATGCCATTTGTATAAACACACAACCTCAAAGACAGAGGTCAGTTCTCATCGTGTACATTCAGACGTGCACAGGATTCGTGCTTTGTTTCTTGATGCTGAGCTGCAGCAGGTTTGTTTGTGTTGTACTCACCAATGAGATCAACAGGAATGCAAATGTTAGCTGTAATCCAGTCA
Source organism: Aulonocara stuartgranti (assembly GCF_965226115.1). Lineage (NCBI taxonomy): Eukaryota > Metazoa > Chordata > Actinopteri > Cichliformes > Cichlidae > Aulonocara > Aulonocara stuartgranti. Next base: position 1,135,715 of record NC_138949.1, on the reverse strand, counting down.
AACCACTCGCTGAGAACAGCATAGTCCACCTCTGGCATTTTCCCACTGGAAGAAAAACATGAAATAAAACTCTAATTCTACTCAAAGCACTTTATAAACATGTCTCATTCACTCATTCACAGGTTCTATCTGACCTAACGAGCTTGGAAAGAAAACCGACTGGACTTCTTGAAATGTCTTGAAGACGTTTCAGCTCTCACCTTAGAAGCATCTTCAGTTCTAAGGTCTCACAGTGATTTCACCCAGAACCTCCGCTGATAATTTCACACGTTGGCACATGATCACTAGCGGGTCAACAACACCAACTACGGCTTAAATACCCGGGACTCTCCACACATTGGAGGTTCAACCATAGACTGTAGCAGTCAAAGATCAAACCATCAACGCTCTGATTAGTAGGTGACCGTCTCTACCTCCCGAACCACCCCAGCTCTCTAAATTCCCAGAAATGTCAGAAATGCTCAGTTACAGGTTGGATGATTCATTTGAGACAGTTACATATTTTAAATGAAATGTTACATTTTAAGTAACTGCTTCTCTGTTTACATAGCTGCGGCTGTGAGGCACTTTGGCCATTACTGCAAATCAACATCTGGACTATTTCATGGTAAGACTTGGCTACAATGATGCATGACTGAACACGACCTTTACATTAAAGACATGAGAACAGATGCTGAGCCTGACTGAAATAACAATCCATCCTCTCTGTCTGTACATAAATCACATGCACAGGTTGCACACTCTCCTACTTCAGCGCTGCAGGGCTGTGTTGTTCAGGTGAAACTGTGTGGATGATCCGTGGATCAGATTACTGTACCTTCTGAAGAGATTCTCCACAAAGATGTACTTGGCGCTGAAGAGAGATCTCTCCATCATCCTAACAGGAGCTGCCTGAAACCAACAAGAAACAGCACGTGTGCCAGCGTATCCGTTTGCATAACCAGCATACAGCCATCAGTGTGCTAGCCCAGGCTATATGGGTGTTAGCATGCAACAAAACAAGCACAGAGTAAACCAGCTGTGGTGCTAGCTAGCAGGACACTTACCACAGCTGACAGGTGTCGATCCAGCATAGTGAGCTGAACGTAGGTCTGTAGCGTGATGCCCCAGCGCTGAGGATCCTGGTACATTAAAGCCTGCGGGGACAGAACCTGCAGGTGAACAGCTAGACTGACATGCAGGGAAGTCACACTACCAACCAGCACTCAACACATTCCCAGAGCATTTGATAAGCTTGACCAGACTCCTGAGGAAGGATCCTGATGGAAGCGGGAGTATACAGAGACAATCCATGGTGTTTACACTCACCACATCTCATCCCAAGTCAACACTGTTCAGCACCAGCGCGTTAAACACCGGCGCGTTCAGCACCGGCGCGTTCAGCACCGGCATGTTAAGCACCGGCATGTTAAGCACCGGCGCGTTCAGCACCGGCATGTTCAGCACCGGCGCGTTCAGCACCGGCATGTTAAGCACCGGCATGTTAAGCACCGGCGCGTTCAGCACCGGCGCGTTCAACACTCCAGCATCATAAAAGCACAAAATGTTTTGGAAGAATCCTTCCAGCTCTGCACACTGACAGCACGGTCATGTACGTTACCAGAGGGTTGTGCCCTCGGACATCTCTCCATTTAGAGATTGGCTCTGTAAGGACCTGCAAGAAAGAGGCAAGGAGAGAGGAATACATTCGTGAACAAATGGTATACTTTGAGCTCGGTAACACTGGAAATCTTGAACGCACACAGCTACACTGCACAAAGACTGACTGACCTCGATACTGCTGGTTTTGCTGAAATATTCCAGACATGTTGTCTTCCCACTGGCAATGTTCCCCTCAACACAGATCTGAACACAGCAACGTACAGGCAGACTGTCAGACACTGCTGTGAGTCTCTGAATATTCATCACTTCCACTGAAAAACTATGGACGATCCGTCCCACATGAGAATCTGCTGTCCACATTAACATTCACATCATTCCCAGCATGCACCGAGGGGCAAACTCAGATTAAACATGGAGGCTCACCACTGCTTTCCTGTCCTCTCCATCCCGCAACAGCTTCCCTTAGAAGGGAGACAACACAGTCAGACTCGATTTCACTTCCTGTAAGTGTTATTGGTTGATTGATTTGAAGGGGGCTCAATACTGTGGGAAATAAAAGATAAAACCTCAAAGAGCTCGTTTTGAACTGTTTGTTTCCCCACATGTTCTTATGACGCTACTCTGAGTCACTCCCTTTTCATCAGCTACTGCTGACAGCACACAACACGTTAACTGACTGCAGATACCTGAGTTCAGACTGAGGTCAGATCGCTGCTGTCGATCTGTAAGCACCGGGGCAGACATTTGAACCCGGCTGGTTAAACGCTGCTTTAAAGCTCGAGTTCAGCACGGGTCTGATGTGTCCTGACAGCGGCAGCACTGACCTGCAGCCCCGGGCCGTGTCCCGCTGCGGGCTCTGGACGGGACCAGCCTGAATCCCCCGGCACACGCTTTCCTCCACCCGCTCCATCCAGCCCACAAACATGCCGGCGCCACGGCACGGCGAGCGGACACGAGTGTGACACACACCGACATCAGTGTGCCATGTCAACAGCCTGTACACGATCCTCTGTACTCACCACACAGGAAGAAGAAGCGCCGCATTTCTTCTTCGAATTATAAGAAGCCGCATCACTGTCAAACAGCGCCACCTACTGTAGACGACCAATCGTCTGCTCGACGGAAGTTGCGTCACCAAAACAACAACAACACGAAGCGGAAGAGCGAAGAAGTCGGCAAGTCCGCTATTTTTTAATGGAAACTGGCATTTCTTCTATGTCTACGTCAAGTTACAGAGTCTGGATTTAGCGGAAACGACGCTGAATAGCGCGTTTAACCCTTTTGCTTTGTGGTAAATGTTAGCCGCGCGCTAGCCGCCCATTTCTAGTCTTTTCAGTGGCTACACCTGCTTTCCGTGGCTCGTTACAAACGATCTGAGATATATGAAGTAGTAAGCGTATTTAATGCCATACTAGGCAGATTTACCGCACTGCCATTTACTACACATTTACCCGTGTTTGGCTATTGTCAGTACATCTCGCTCGTTGTAAACTTTCTTTAAACATGTATGATTCCAGCCTACCGGATGGGCACTTTTGACTTTTTGTAGTTCAGTTCACTGATTGACTCTCCTGCAGTGCTGTTTTCCTGTATTCATCACCTTTAATAAAGTGTCCTGTGTTACAGTAACAGTGAGTTGTGGATTTACTTAATGAATGCCTAAGTTGGGCTTTAATCTGCCTTAGACATGTGTTTTGTATTTTTTTATTATTAAGTTATTCTCTGCCAATAGGTCTAGAAACACATAACAGACCTGAACCAACGAAGCAATGTGTACATGCAGGCAAAGACAAGTTTTGGAAGTATTTGTACAACACATGCCTCCGCAACAACTTCAGCGTTTCCTGGAATTGATTAGGAAACACTAACAGAGCTATTATCTGTTATGGGAGTCAGATAGTCTTGGTTGACTGTGAAGGCCATGGTGTATGATCACGCCATTTTCATAATCAACTATTCAGTCTATTTGTCACAGGACAAACATAATCTCTCATAGCAAGTTTGTAATGATTTTACAACTCTTTTACCTTTGGCAAGTGAACTCTAACATGTCTGTCTGTAAATGACAGTGTCATGAATAATCCTTCAGTTTTTACCAGTACAAAAGTAAAACAGTTACATTGTCTCATCAGGAGAACCTAAAAGACTCCTCTTATGGCTAGTCTTTGCACATGATAATCACAGAAGAAAAGAAAGGAATTGATTTTCAATTGCGCTTAATTTCAGGAGACTTTCCAACCTGTTGGTTCAAAAGAGCCAAAAGAAAATCCTCATTGATGTTGGAGTAAAAACTAGATGCTTTTATTGGAATACACACTGATAATGCTTACTGTCCTGTCATTGTAAACCAGTCAGAATACATAAATAACTCATTGTGATCATGCTGACTGACTTATGTATGTATGTATGTATATATATGTATATATTGTACTATTCTTAGTTAGTGTATTGTCTGTCTTGTCTTAATGTTGGTTTAAAATGGAGCACTGTAACAAAAAATAATTTCCCCCAGGGATCAATAAAGTATTCTGATTCTGAAGACCACAGACAGCAGTCCAGGTGTCAGGTGGGATAAAGGAGCTGGAAACATCACCTGACAAAGAAAAATCAGACAACAAACTGAGTGAATAAAAGAAGGCTTCTTCGTTGCACATTTTTCACCAATCACAAGCCTGTTCTTTCGCTCTAGACTTTCGACCAATCACCGATCAGGATGAATTGCACTGCTGTACTGTGCATCCCCGTCCGCACAAGAGGGCGACAAAGGAGTGTTTGCACACCGTAGGAGGAGGAGAAGAAGAAGAAGAAGTAGCGTTCAGCATGGCCGCAGGCTGGGAGGCAAAGCTGCAGCTGGTCCAGAGACACGTCCGCGCTTTCCCAGACTTTCCCAAGAAAGGGATCCTGTTCAGGTAAGACACTGCGTTCTTGTTTGAACGGCCCAGCAAACGTAAGGTCTCTTCGCTGGTCTACCGCGAATAGAAACGGGTCTCTGAGAGCTGTAACCAGGTGCAAGGGCACGTGTCAGACCCCTGCTACCAGGAAGCACACTTTGCCCCCACAGTGAGCACTTAGGAACAGCCGAATAGTGTGTGTGTGTGTGTGTGTGTGTGTGTGTGTGTGTGTGTGTGTGTGTGTGTGTGTGTCGTGCAGTGCAGAAGGAGGGCGGGGCTCTTCAAGTTAAAGCAGCGGCTCATGTAGTCTGTCATCGGTACCAGCTCATCTATGACCTACGATTGTTTCCACAGCCTGAGCTTCAGACAGTGAACGGCCTCCGTGACCCGCTGAGCATGAGGTCAATATCAGTGTGTATTTCAAAATAAAATCCCTTTGAAATCTTGCTGTCAGGATGCCGCAATGGCTCAAAGCACTGAAAGCCTTCACTGTAGTCAGAGAACTGCTCAGAGGTTAACTTCAGAGGCCTTTGAACATGACGATGAGCTGTTTAATAAGGAATACATCACGCAAATGAATATGAAACAACGTTTAACCTTCAGGCTGTTAGTAGTTTTTGACGGTGGCAATATTTTCTTGCAACACTTTGATGACTGTGCATGAAAATTGCCACTCAGCTCTGAATGTTGCAGACACAGAAACAGTTGATCTGTTACAGTAATATAATCGGGTGTTAGCCTTCCAGCAGTGAAAATGCATACAGTGTTTTCTAATAGTACTCCCTAGAGGTAGCATGTAAAAAGTAGTCCGCCCAACACAGAGCCCAGTGACACTACAACATCCAGCTACAGGCTGGTTCAGTTCAAATAACATGCAGTATTTGTTCAGTTAGTACTGTGCATTATAACTATGCCACCTACAAGTCAAAGGCTGGGTTTTGTCACTCCAATGTCAAATATAGATCAGAAATCAACACTTTGCATCTCTAGGAAATGAAATCTCTCTGTGGAAATGTATGTTATAATTCTGATGTGTATCCAAAAGGACTGGTTACTATTTAAGCCTGACTCTTTACCTGGAGGTCCAATCCCCCCAGTAAGTAGACGAACCACTATTCCTGCTGAGCCACAGCTACTCCCAGTATCAGCTGATCATAGGAATTTGCTGATATATCAGTATTGGGATTTATAACAGCTGATAAATGGAGACACAGGAGAAAACCCTTCAGCATGGTTTCAGGGTGTTCCTCCTGTGCTCATGTTGCATTGTTTGTCTATCAGAGGGTGGCTTCCCTCAGAAAAAGATCAGCAGTTATATCTGACTTTTAAGCCACCAAACAATAGCATGAGTCTTAAAAGCCCTGTATCTGCCAGGCTGTAAATGCTACAAACTGTTGTGTCTGAATCTTGCAGAGATATTTGTCCCATCCTCAAGGATGCAGCTGCCCTTAAAGCAGTAATTGACCTGTTTGAAGAACATGTGAGGAACATGTACCAGCACGTGGATCTGATTGTAGGTAAGAAAAACAAAAGCAGAGCTCTGAAACTGCTGTGCTCCACCTTTTAAAGGCGTCTTTTAACACACCTTAAACATCCTCTCAGCCAGCTGTATCGCATGCTTGGTGTTCGGAAAGTCCACTTTATTTGTGCAGCTGTGTGAGATATTGTGTGTTAACTCCTGTGAGTATAGTGGTAAAGCATGTACACTCCATCAGATACTTCTGTTCAATATTTTTCCATCACTTGTTCTTAGTGTAAGCTGTCTTACAACGTCAAACATGAGGCCGCCCTGGACCCAGCTCCTCAGCGACAGCTGCTCAAAGTGAAAGAGTTGAGACTGGCAGGAAGCCGGCCTGTACCTGCTTGCTTCCTTAGTTTATTTATGTTCTTAAGCCAGTCAGGTCCGTGTAACAGTCAACAGCACACGGTGAATAAATGAAAGTGGCTCTCTTTTTATCTGGTTAAGTTACCATGGTAACTCATGCTGAAGTTGGCTGTGTTCAGTTTAGGTTTAAAATTGCCTGGAAAGACAATATTTACATTGACTCTTTATTGTGCAACATGTGTGAGTTAAGCAGTGCTGTAATTAAACCATCACAAACTTGCATTATCACAGGATTATTTGTGATGTGTTTGATCCTTAAGCTGCTGCCGAGTCTCTTTTAGTCTGTTCGAAGTGCAGCTGCTAGAGTACAAGAATATCTGTTACACACTGAACTCCTTTATCAGGCTGTGGGACCGTGAGCTTTACTGCTTCCATGCATCCAGTTTAAATGTGCAGCCGTCACTTTAGTAGCAAACAGCAACCCTGAGCACGCTCAGACACACAATCACTCACAGAGGATTAAATAATCTTATCTGCAACAGTGTTGCAGTTTACTGCTGTTTCTATAGAATTCTAATCATTCAATCACAGTCATCATCTGATAACGTCTCTGGTTTGGTTCGGGCAGGTTTGATGTTATTGTGTCCTTTTAATGTAAATGTTGCTCCTCCCACCTCATTATTGCTGTTTGTGTGTGTGGCAGGTTTAGATGCTCGTGGTTTCCTGTTTGGGCCTCTGCTCGCCCAGAGGCTAGGTGTTGGCTTCGTCCTGGTCAGAAAGAAAGGCAAACTGCCCGGAGCCACTGTTTCTGTCTCTTATGATCTGGAGTATGGCAAGGTAAAGAACACAAGGACACACTCTGAAAGGTTTGTGTGTTTGGAGGGCGGGCAGGATGAAACTGTTAGAGATGAGGTACTAAGGACAATCCTCATAAAAGTGGAGGAAATATGTATTTTTGGACATTTCACTGCTCGACTTTTTCATCCCCACTCCTCTTTTCCATGGGGCAGTTGAACGCATCCCTTCCACAAGCCGTATACAGAGACACTTATGGAAATGTAGACACTATGATCCTATTCTGCAGACAAGGCAGCAATATCTTAGACACACCTTCAGCCTTACTGGCCTGCTGTAAGCGCTGCGTCCTATAGGAAGGATCCAGCACCACAAACCCAGGATGGGAGGGTTTGTGGTGTTTGTTACATAACAAACAAACAGTATACTAAGACAATGTCAGCTTGTTTTCACCTGTTGAAGTGGAAAATAAGATCCAGTTGAAGTGCATCCTTTAGGTCCTGTAGTGCTAATCACAAATACGTGCACTGCAGCTTGCTGTCATATTCGTGTTTTTGTTTCAGTGACGTGTCTGCACAGCAGCTCAGAGATTCAGAGACAGAAAACCCACTGCTAGCTATCATGATGCAGATATGAGTCGAGGTTTACAAGAAACTCCGTTTCTCCTTTCACTGTTACTTGAGATAAGAAGTTTAGTCTCTGTTGCATCGTTGAGCTTGACCACATTCAGATCTCATTAAAAATGGTATTTACTCTGTTCCCCCAGGCAGAAGCAGAGATCCAGGAGGATGCTGTGGCGCCAGGACAAAGGGTCCTGCTCGTCGATGACCTCCTGGCTACTGGAGGTGAGAAATTGCCCAGTTTAGATGTGATTCAGTCCGACTGAGACATGAATACAAGTTATGTTGCTGAATATTTCCCCTTACTGGCACTTCTGCTTTTACTTCAACATTAGATAATCCGTGTAACATTATGGATGCCACGGGGGGATTCAGCGTTCACAGAAACAACCTTCATGACAGACGGCAGCTCTGATGCGTAGCGGTCGTTTCTTATGGTTTATGAAAGAAGCTGCACAGCTCGCTCGCGGCTGACACACAGCATTAATATTACTAGAATCTTTTTTCCCCCAGTCTCATGTTGTGACTCTGGTTTGACTTTTTTAATTAATGGCAGCTTTCCTGTCTTGAAATGGCAGTGATGAAGGAAAAGTTTGACTAGAACAGCATCGTCCTGTCTGGGCAGTGATGCGCACTACTCGTCTTCACTTTTCATACTTTGTTTAATCTGTGATGATTTTCCTTCACTCTTCTCCTGGTGAACTCGGCTGTTGCCTCCTCCCCTGTTTTGGCCCATAGAGTCGTGCACGTCCAGCGAGGGGCAGTTACATTTTGGAGGTCTGTCTGTGAAACCCCTCTGAGACGCATAACGTGAACGGGACCATAAGTTAGGCTAAAGTCAACCCAGGCTTTCAGCTCAGCTTGAAGCGAATGTTGTTGTGCGCGAGACACCTTTAAGCTTTCTTTCAGCTGCAGCAGCAGGGCTGTAATTCAAACACAGGCTTACTCTGCATGAAAGTTTCATACATTGGTCCAGAAGTACTAACAGTTGCTGTTTTGGGTCATATTGATCCATTAAATATGTTTTTTTATTGATCCATATCACAGAACGCCGAGGTAATGAGGTCTGAGAGCTCTCCCTGTTTTCTGGAAGACTGAAAGAAAAGTTACCTGACAAGCCCAAATCCTGCTTTGCACTGTCGTCTTGGGTCCCCCTACTTCAATAAAAACTCGGTGTAGAGGGAAATAAAGCGGATTGGGCTGTTAGGAGTATCGGTGGGATGCGTGACTTTCTTTGGACTGATTTCTCTTAGGAAGTCTGCCTTTAAGACTTTGACATGTGTGTATTGCAGGGACGCTGCATGCTGCCGCCGAGCTGATGAGGAAACAGCAGGCTGAGGTTCTGGGCTGCATGGTGGTCATCGAGCTCAAAGAGCTAAACGGCATCGACAAACTCAAACCACACAGAGTCTTCTCCCTGCTTCAGTACTGAGGACACTCGACCCAGACAAGAAATCTCTTAATTTTACAGTAATTTTGTTTACAGGGTGTAGCTGCGCCCCGTTATTTTAATGGGATGTTACTGGAAGTACAGTACGTCCAGTGTCTGAGCAGCATCCAAGTTTACTTTGCCTCGGCTCAGAAGGCAGGGTGAGTTTGACCCTGTCTGGGTTCATGTTCAGGCGTGACGACTCTGCCACTGGAAGGCAGCTGCTAGTCACGAAACATGAACAACTGTGATGGAAATAACAGGGAGTGCAGATGAGACTGAAATGACTAAGAATACAAAAGATGCAGCACATGAACACGCAGCAGCCTCCATCAATGTAATGACTGAAAAAAGAAACGTTCCACTGGAAATGACCAAAACCAGCTTTACTGGGTGTAACTTTGCAATAAAGTGTACAACACATCTGTGTCAGTCCAATCATGTAACATCTAAAAACAAACACTGGTTATCACTGATGACTAAATGATCATCACTGTCTATGCTGGAACATTTAAAGCCATGAGACAAGCTTAAGACTGGTTTAGAATCAAGTGTGCAGCTTAAATTGTCTTTGTGTGCAAGTCTTCCAGCTGCAGCCAGCTGTGCTTTGCTCGAGGGTGAGTGTAGTTGTAGAGCACAGCAGCTGTCATGAAGCAGGTCTGCTTACACATCAAACCAGAACGAGCCGAACACGAGCTGAAACTCCGGTTTGGTCACAGCAAAGTCAATCATTACCTTTACTGATGAGTTACATCAGCCTGCAGCTGTTCGAACGGACCCTTTTTCTGCATCAGTAATGAGAACATCAAACACCCACAGCACCCTGCTGAGCTGTTTAAGATCCCCTCATGACCAATCCACCATTCGTGACAGCACAAAGCTGGGTGCAGCTCTTCACTGTGTTTCTTGAACATTATCATCAAACAGTGACTCTGAATCTAAAATACAAAATGAGTTTACTGCATAGAAAAGTGTTCCTAATAACAAAGTCAGTACATCCGTGTTACACTTTGGATAGAAGGAAAAAACAAAACTGGATCAGTGTTTCGAACAACTCAGCACAAGCATGTCAGGAGGACTCCTTCAACTCCATCCATGTATTATCCAAACCAGACGAACGTGCCAAAACCTGCGGACAACCACTGAAACGTGCTAAAAATACTGCGAGGCGGTCACGTTAAAGGCCACCAGGCCTCAGATCAGAGTCTCCTCCTCTCGGAGTCTGCTGTTCACCGTGTCCGTCACAGTGCTGAGCTCCATGTTCTTATTCAGCTTCAGGTACAAGTCCTTCCTCACTGTGTGAAGAGTCAGCCAATCACCAGCCACTTCTGCCAGCAGATGGATGTGTTTCTCCATTTCACCTGTTGATTACAAAGGATCAGCCGGTCAGCTTCTACCTAGTGAATACGGCTCTACCTGGTTCAGTTTTCTGCTACATTTCTAACAGTTACAAACAGAAACCCTGTGTGGAGGGAGATCTCAGCACAAGCACCACATTGTTCTTGTTTCGTGAACCAACCTGTGCTCAGAGAAGATCTGTAGCTTGCCACCATCCGGTTACACGCCACCTCCATCGTTAAAGCCGGTTTCTTCTCTGCAACAAACACACTGCGGAGAATCCGTGCCAGCTCCCCAAGGCGTGACATCATTAACAGGCGCTCCTCCTGCTTGCTGTTACGAGTCATGACTGCCTGGAGCTTCTGTGCCTCCTTTGCCCGAATCTGAGGAGAAAGCAAAGTAAACTATAAAGATGTGTTTTTAGCAGCTGTTAGAGACAAAAATCACATCTTAAAGAAGCTCCAACAGCACTGTGGTCGACCCCCCTGAAGAACTGTGTGCCCGGTCTACCTACCCGGTCCAGCAGAGACTGGGACACCCCTTTCAGGGCATTTGGGACAGCTGATGTTTGGGGGACTGTGGGGTTCTCCTGGGATGTTGGCTCTTTGTGAGCAGCTTTGTCTTCTGTCTTCAGAGCCAGCCCAATCAGAGCCTTCTCCATCTGAACACACACAAAAAGCCAACACATTTAGCGTTACAGTAATTATACTAATATAAAGTTCCGTTAAAGAGCATCATGACAATCCCCGGCAGCCTACACCTGTTGCAGCATAACTAAGGGAGGATTCAGGGTCACCGGTCCAGCCCTAACTTCAGCAAAAAGGAAAGCTTGAATCTTAAAAGTAGAGATAGTGTCCGTCTCCTGAATCCAAACTGGAAGCTGGTTCCACAGAAGAGGGGCCTGAAAACTGAAGGCTCTGCCTCCCATTCTACTTTAAATACTCTAGGAACAACAAGTAGGCCTGCAGAGCGAGAGCGAAGTGCTCTAATAGGGTGATATGGTACTACAATAATGATTGCATTTTATAAAGCGCTTTACAATGCCACTATTCATTCACTCTCACATTCACACACACTGGTGGAGGCAGCTGCAGTTGTAGCCACAGCTGCCCTGGGGCAGACTGACATCATTAAGATATGATGGGGCACAAATATACAAGAATATGATTTTGGATTTCCAAATATCCAACTACGCTCTCTCTCTAGTCCCCGTCACCCAACGAAAGCAGTCCTACATGTTGGATGGAGCACACGTGCTGGTCAAAACGACTCAGCCTCTTAACAGTAAGACGTTCTTGTGACTACACCCACTGTTACTAAGTAGTGCTCACCAGTTTCCTGGAACTGAACATACAACTGAGAAAAATGCTGAATTAGGAGCTGCATCTCTCCAAAGGGATCGATGGCGGTAAGCTGTCAGTCACCATGTTCACGCAGACGGCTTTGATTAAACTTCTTCCTTCTGTCCTTCACCCTCATGAACAGTAGGAGGTGATGCGAGTTTACAAGTAACAACACAAAACACGCGACGCTGGTCTGGTGGCAGACTCAGGAGGGGCTACGTGATTAACTGAGAGGGGAAAGTGCTACAGAGTGTGGGTATGACACAGCTGTTTGTGATTGAGGTCAAGTGTTGAACTGACAGCCTGGAGTGATTACTGCCCATGTGACCTTCAATCTTTTGAGACAACGCCACAAATGTGTGTAAACAACACCTGAAATTCAGAGTGCTAACACCTAACAGATATTAATCTCAGACTACAGTAAGCTCATCGTTTACGCAGAAGCGTGAGAGCGGTGACACTGCTGCAGCACCTTAGGTGTGATGAGTGAGCGGGCCTTGTCGAGCACCTCCTGAGCTGTGGCCAGTTTCTCCGGGCGAGGAGTCTGAGGCAGTGCGCTCGTATGGACGGCTGGCACAGAGTCCACATTAAAGCGAGGATGCCAGCGGGTCAGTTTGTCTTCTGGAACCAACACTGGGGGATCCAACGAGGACAGGAAAACCTGCAGGGGAAAAAAAAAGGAGATTTAGGCAGAAGTTTGAGACGACAACAAAAAAGTAACTGCTGTGTGACTTATTAAAAAAATGAGTGAACCCAAACTAGAGCAGCTGACCTTGTGGTGCTGTTTGACAATGGAAAGCAGGCTGTTATGGAACACACGTCTTCTCTCCAGGAGACGAGAGGCTGACAGCACAGGTCGAGCCTCGCCATTTTCTGAGGAGAACAACCCCAAAAACCCAAATCAAAGCCATGTACTGAGGGACAGTTTACAAATATGGTATTTGGAGAAAAGGGTTGGCTGAGCTGAAGGTGACGTGCGCTCTAACCGGAGACGATGATGGGGTCCACGGTCAGCTGGTAGCTTCCCTTCTTAATGCTGCTGTTGAAAGCTTGGATGTGTTTCTCCTGCCGGAACGTGTAGGCCTCAGGAAACACCGTCTTTATCTGACCCACGTGGCTCTCTTCAAAGCGCCTCAAAGAGGAAAGAAGTCAGTTATTATCTTTAGCAGCGAGCCACAGGTCCAGCGAGCCTTAGCTTAAAAACACATGAAGCTGCTGACAGCTGGAACCTTTCTAGCACAAACAACAGGACTGCTGACACATTCCACTTTCCCACACATTCTCAGCTTTTGTCTCACGAACTCATCCGACTAACCGAACACTTACTTGTGCATCATGTCCTGAACTCCCCGTTTGATCTTGGTGAAGGTCGCGGTCTCGCAGCGGTTGTACAACATGGCGACCACAGTGTCCATGCTTCTGAACATTTCAGCCAGCACCTTGTAATGGTAGGGGAGCGAGAGGCCTGGGGGGGCATCTTGAGCAAGAGTGTGGTACCGCTGATACGCTGGCTGCTCGGTGCTGGACACACAAGGGAGGACATTCACTTTAACATGGACTAAACAAAAGCTCATCTTTGGGGAAATGCAGCTTACTCTCACTTAGCTCTGTGCACATGTGCAAGTGCTCACCTGTCCTGAGCACGGGTCTCAGTCAGCTCATGCTCCGCTGCTGCTTTTGCTTCCTTCCTCTTCTGAGCTTTAGCTGCAAGCTCTTTGGCCCGAGCTACAGAGAGCTTCAGGGTCTTAGCTTCAGCAGAGGCCGAAATGATGGTTTCAGGAACAGCAGGGGAGCTACTGTCAGGCACTAAAGATGGAGAGGGTGTAGCTGAGGACGCAGTGGCAGGGATCTCATCTACACGCTTCTTAATCCTCAGAAGGCGTGACTTGAGAGCAGCGATGTCCTCTTTACCCAGGACCTGCCAGAAATGGAAAAAGGTGCTCTCAGCTGGGGCTGCTCAGTTAATCGAATTTTAACCACGATCTGGGCTTTCAGTGAAAATAATGGTGATTATCATTTTTGCCATAATCGAGCAGCCCTACTCTCAGCTGCGACCAAAACACACCAGAGGTCATGTGTGCAGCCCTGCTCCCCACATGCTGATTAGCCATCATGAGTGTTTCTCTCTCACACACAGCAACCTTTGTTAAAGAGAGGCGTGTTTCAGATATGATCAGGCTGCTCTCATTGTTCCAGTATGAAGACCTTATTCAAACTGCTGAGACTGAACCCTCTCAGGAATGATATTAAATCACAAGTTCAGTCTCTGAGAAAAGGCATAGAAACATCTCATTTATTCAGCTGAGAAACCTCGTGAGATTCAGAATGCCGATTTAAAGCCAGATCAGTCCAGAGGAGCAAATATCCAGACACTACAAAGATCTGAGCATGACGAAGAGTACACAAAGCCTGCAACTACAGAGTGAAGGCAGGACAAAGCCTGTGGGTCTGTGTGTACATGCACACGTCTGTTACCTGTGCCGTGTCTGCGGGCAGCTCCAGTTTCTTCCTGGCAGACCGCCTCGCCGGCCTCTCTGCTCCTGCAGCGGCTGCCGGTGCTCCGAGATCCGCCTGCCGCCTCTTCTTGGCGGTGCTGTGCTCGACGGCTGCGGCGGACACGGTCGCTCCGAGGTCAGCCGAGCCCCGCTTGGGGGTGCGGGGACTGGAGAGGGGTTGCTCCGCGCCATGGTTCAGCCCTGCGGCCTCGTCGATTACACGGAGAAACTCTTCATGAACTGTCGACGAACACGAGAAGGCGCTGCGTGGCTCTGTCGGCTTCGTTGGGCCGCCAGTGGCTTTCTTCGTCCGGGAGTAGAAGTCGGTAACCCGAGCCTGAGACATGCCGCTGGCCTCACAAGCGAACACGAAAACAAAACGAGGACGAGCAGAGCCCCAGCACACAGACGCCGTCTGCAAACGTTCTCCGGAAGTGCGCACACTGCACAGGAAGAAGAAACAAATGTTCGCGCGAAATGAATAAAGCCACGCCTCCCCCGGTCCTCTTGGTCGGAGGGTAAACCAGGACTGGAGCAGACCGTGGGCGGGCGTGTTCTTCTTCTGTGTAAAAGTTTTCCACACGCTAAACACGGGCTTTGAGCGGTGCTGTGGATCAACATGTCCAGTGTCTGTTTGTGAAAGTGTAACTTTACCTGTCTAATCACCATGGTTACAGCAGGTGATCACGTTCAAATCACGCCACCTTCCCGATAGTTTGCTGCGTGTTTCAGTGACACACACAAATAACACCGGTCCACCCAACCTTGTGGGTTCACACAAAGGGAGAATCTGTCTAACAAACCACAGTAAAGGTAATGAGAATATTCGTGCTAAATAGTATGCAGTTAATCATGACGAAGTTCAAAAGGGACATGAATGTGAAAGCTATCCTGAGACTTCTGGGTCACGTGCTAGAACATTTTGTCTTTACTTTGAAATGGGAAAATGTTGTATTTGTTTCTTTCAAAGGCAAAACGGAAGATGTATACTTTATAATAAATCTGTTAGCTATCTTAGCTAAATGTTATTTCCAGAAATGCAAAAGCCTCATTTTAAACACAGCTATACTGATAACTGCTTAGTGGATCACTTAATAAAAAGGCTATAAAAACAATTACTATTTGTACTAATTACAAATTATTTGAATGTAGGCTATGTAACTTTTTATATGCACCCCCTGGCATGTGTTAATTATGTTCAAATACATTCTCTGTATACTGTTGCTTAATAAAGTTGTTGTTGTTTTTTTAGTTTGTTTTTTTGGGGCGGGGGGGGGAGCAGAATAACACTAGATCACAACCACGTCACTGTGTGTCGACAGGGGCGTAATTTCCAGGGGGGTTAGGGGGGTCAGATTTATTTATTTATTTAGACAGAGAGACCCCCCAAGGTTTAGCACGCTGATGAGCAGTGAGCTTTGAATGGTCCACAGCAGCCACTCAGCCACAGGATGACTGAGTGGACTGTGCGCCATTGATCTCTTCTGTGATTTGCAGCCGGAAGCTGGAAGATAAATCTGTGGCTGTGGCTCAATGCGGACACTGAGCCACAGATTTATCAAATCCAAACTTTTGTTGACTTTGTAACTGAAAAATCAGCTGATATCTGGAGTTCTGTAATGTGGAAACATCTGGAGAGAACAAGTCGTAATTTCACTGCTTTGCAGTCAGGAGTGGCTGCTGAGCGCCACGAGTTTATTTCAATTAATATCGTTTTTCTAAGTCATCACATCAGGATCAACGCGGTGACCTCTCCACGCCGGTGCTGCGTCACCCTGCGTACGCAGAGGGGCGCTACCTGACCGCGTTATTATACGAATTTTGCCAAACTTGACGTGAGGAGCGGCCTCAGGTACCCCCAAGTACTGACTGACACGGATCTGACACGGGAGAGTGTGAAAGGGTCATTAGAAGAAGGACTGAGTGCTGTGAGCGCTCTGCACGAACTTTAACGCGCAGTCAGACTGCGAGAGAGGGAGGCGACTGTGAGCAGCTGCAGTATGAACGCCCCTCACACGGACCGCCCGTGAATCACTTTTTCCATGTGCCGCGGAGCCGCCTCAGCCCGGCCTCCAGCTATCCCTACAGAAGACCCCCTCCCTCGGCTCAGCGCGAAGCGGAGCTTCAGTGTGAGTGTTCACGTTACGGAGTAACGGCCCGGACAGCGATCGGCCACCTTAGACCAAATGGAGTGCGTCTGACATCGAGCCAGCCTTCGTGCCGTGTGCGCGGCGTTGACGTGCTCTGCCATGGATCTTCAGGTGGTTGTCTGGCTCTTCTACTGCCTTCTGCTGCCCTCCGGCCTCTTAACAGGTAAGCTGAAAGAGAAGCAGCTGCACTGATGCCAGCACAGCGGCTCTCGGCTCGTCCGGGCTCGGCTCCGTGACGCACTGGGAGTTCGCCAGGGAGTCAAAACTCTCCACAAGTTTGACAGAAGTCGTACAGGCCGACACATTTCCACACTGCGTTTATAGTTCAGAGGTGTTCACAGAAACTCTCAGCCCTGCGTGTCACACAGCTCTCTGCTCCGGAGTTTGGCTCAAAAGTGTCACTGCTGCGCGTGCACGAGCACGAGCTTTTCTCCAAGGCGCTGATGTGGAAAACACCAGTTCACATTAGGTAACCGAACTGCTGCATGCACTGCAGGTTTTCCTGAGCGTGAGCGGAAAGTAAGTTTGTCTATTGCGCGTGTTAAAGCTGCCATCCTGTCTGGGCTGTGGAAAAGCTTGTTTGCGCCCCCGTTTCTCAGTCAGCCATCAGTTTAACAGTGGACATGATGAAATGCCTTTCAGTTGGGGCCTGCAGGAGAGAAGACGACCCTCTGTGTGTGGGACAGACAACAATCCAGTGGCTTGTTGGGTGGTGGGTCCTTGCTAAAAGCAGTGTGTGGCTGTGGTCTCCAGCAGCCCGCTGACACACCCTGCACTGACTCGACTGCACTGGTACTTTCCTTTACAGTTGTGTAAATATGACATGTTGGTGACGGTCATTCGTAGTATGGCAGCTTTGTTGGGAGCAGTGCCATTGCTCAGCGGTTCATGCAGACGCTGTTTAAAGATGAAGGGTGTAGCTGTCCCAAAGCTTTTGGAAGAATGGTCTCCTGAATGTTGCTGAACACATCAGCAAACAGTTCATACTGCCATTCTCCTCCTTTACCACCGCAGTGTTTTACTGCTACTCTTTCATAAAGACCTGCAAAAGGCTGGGTCCTGACACGTGTTTGTCTTCTTGCTCGCATGTTCACCGCAAACTTCTCTCAGTTGTGGTTTGAATCAGTGGTGCTGTTCTGTAAAGGCAGTCCCACACAGGTTCCTGCACGCGATACACTGCACTTCTCTAACAAATTCCTCTGAGAAGAATCACAACAAAGTTGTGATTTTGAGCATATAGTCAAAGTCTGAACTGTTGGCTTGGTTTGATCAGGTTCCCAGTGTGAAGCTGTACTAATATCATGGAAAACTCTGGTGATCACAGAGCCTCTTCTTAGGAAACCCAATAATGCTGATTCCTGCACAGAGCCCTCTGAATGCCATGGTCAATCGTTGGGGCAATCGTGGCTCAAGAGTTGGGAGTTCGTCTTGTAATCGGAAGGTTGCCGGTTCGAGCCCTGGCTTGGACAGTCTCGGTCGTTGTGTCCTTGGGCAAGACACTTCACCCGTTGCCTACTGGTGGTGGTCAGAGGGCCCGGTGGCGCCAGTGTCCGGCAGCCTCGCCTCTGTCAGTGCGCCCCAGGGTGGCTGTGGCTACAATGTAGCTTGCCATCACCAGTGTGTGAATGTGTGTGTGAATGGGTGGATGACTGGATATGTAAAGCGCTTTGGGGTCCTTAGGGACTAGTAAGGCGCTATATAAATACAGGCCATTTACCATTTTACCATGGTCACATATTCAGTTAAAAATAACTACTGCTGTTTATGGATCATTTACACTATCTATTCTGTTTCACCCAAATCCATGTAGTGATCCTACAAAAATAATGACTCTTTTCTGCCATTTAGGGATTTTCCAAATCTAAAGCCATGTTATTTAAATGTTTTTATGCCCAATCTGCTCTGGTTTAGGTTAGGAGTGTCATTCAGCAGAGTTTGTAACAAGTAAAATTAATATTCTGCTCAGATAAAACAGGAAGTGTATGTTTAGCCTAAATCCAGCTGGCAATCTCAGAGGACAAATGTCATAAGCTGGAATGTTAACAGTCTTACTGTGTGGGGCATGACTACTGTTGCTATGAAATGTTGGGAGACTGAGAGAAACAGAAACAGTCTCAGACAGGATGCAACTTGTTACAACTTGCAACATTGTGTCTTTAAACAGTTCACATTGTGATACAAAGGAAGTGAAACCCGACGATATAACAGCCAAGAGGACATTGCATCAACATTTCCTGGAGAATTACCCTCATCCAAACAAACACTTTGTGATCCTGATCATGTGTCGCTCTTCACACTAAAATTTCAAATATTAAGGGTGGTTGTAGCTCATCTGCTAATCCCAAGGTTGGTAGTTTGATCCCAGTCTGCCAAAGTGTCCTTGGGTAAGACACTGGACCTTGGGAGAATGTTTGATAGAAAGCACTTTTATGAATATTGTTTGTAATCAGTTGTTTCAAAACTCGTGGTACATTGACTTTTTATGAACGTTAGTGACAGTGATTTGTAAAAACATGCAAACGTACATGGAAGTACAGCTTCAAAGCAAATATTTGTTGTGAGGACCTTAATTTTTGATAGATAGCTGGCAAAGGAACAATGAGACAGGAGCTTCTTGTTGTTGGGAGTGTATTCCAATGCTCACAACCCAGAGTTGACAGATTCCTTCCACCTGTTTCTTTGCAGAGACAGTAAGAAAGTCCATTCCTTACATATAATGATGGATCAAGTATCAACAACAACAACTTTATAAGGGCTGTGGAATAATGTAGTTAAAGTTTACACAAGCACACTTCACTCGAGCGTGTTGAACATAAGTAGCGAGGTGTTATTTTAGGTTTCGGTGAAAGATCTGAATTAAAAAAGATGAGAGGGGGAAAAAGCGCAGCACCACTGGCTGGGTTTGTTTCAGACACAGACCTGATCTGAGTAACAAAAATGAGCCTGTTTACAAGAGAACTGTGTGATGTAGCCTAGTGAGTCAGAGTCATTCCACAGTAGTGCAGTTTAACAGGACTTCACGGCTCGGTGAGAAATCCTCGGTGTGTAGGAGTGAGTCAGAGAGAAGGATTTATTTGTGCTTTAATTTCGCCACCATCAGCACACTGAACAGCAGCTCATCTCACTGTCATTTCTAAGAAAAGGAAACTGTACAACCTGCTCTTGACTCGGAGTCCGATTTTCCTACGTGCTTAGTTTTAATGGTAAAGGTATACTGTTACATGTTGATGCCAGGAGGCAAAGAGGATAGCTACGTTTGGAGAGTTCAGAGTTGGGACAGCGTCTGCTTCAGTGCTGTGATTGGCCTGTTTGTAACAGAGCCTTAACTCATGGAATATCTGACTATAGCTGTAGAACTCATTTAAACACATATGAACCAGGGCAGAGCCAGTGCTTTCCTGCTCTCACAGGCCTTTAACATGCCGCACACTACAGTCACATTTAAGCAATCCCACAGACTGATTTAGTACGTTCATTCTTTGCACTTGAAGCACTTTGTCTCTCTGACATACACTGATATGTCTGAGTTTGCTGTGAGCCACTCAACCTGTATACTGGGCAGAAACATCCTTTGATAAGGAATAGGCTGCAAAGCACCGCTGAGTCTCACAGCTACAGACCTACACACTGTGTACCTGCTTGAAATACTTGGCAATAAGTACTGCTGTATTTTCACCCTGACACAAGTTTTTGTGCTATTTCTCTGAATATACAGATGACAGAATATAAGAGAATTCAGCATCAGGCTGCTGAATGAGTCTGCTCCTCTGCTAGCTAGACTAAGTGTTTTGCGTCTGTTATACCCAATAAAACGGCTCTGTTGTTTGTTAGTTTTGATCAGCTGGTATTCTTTCTGTGGTTTCTGGTGTTTGGTCAGTCAGTTCAACATTTTGGCAGCTTGTTGAGTGATTTCATCAGGCCCGAGTCAAAACTGTTTCTGTTCTTTAAGTGTTTGCTTCAAATCCAGGCTTTCACCTTCAACTCTTCCGATTCCTTCGGCTGATGTATCATCACAGACATTTATGTTATGCAGTGTATTTGTTTTTACTGTCATGGAAACGGTGCAGAGGAGCACTGGGCCATAAATGACACACACCAGCCACTTCATTAGGTACACCTGTTGAGCTGCTTGTTAACACACTTTGAACACAAGTTCAACATGAGCATAAAAATTTGGAAGAAAGTTCATTTGTGTGACTTGGAACGTGGCGTCATTGTTAGTGCCAGATGGGCTGATTTGAGCATTTCAGAATCTGCTGACCTGATAGGATTTTCCCACACAAGCATTTCTAGAGTTTACAGAGACTGGTCTGCAAAACAAGAAAACATCCAGTGAGTGGCTTTGTTGTTAGTGGAGGTCAGACTGCTTCAGGAAGACAACAGTGATTCAAATCACCGCTCGCTACAACCCAAATATGTACAAAAGCATCTCTGAACACATCGAACCTTGAACGGGATGGCAACAGCTGTGGGCTGAGCAAAACTGGGCAATAAATGGATCCATCGGCGTCGTAGCAGTGGTTCAGGTGGCTGTAAATGTGTCTCTTATATTTTCCTGGCTCACTTTGTGCCCCTTAGTATCAGCTGATTGTCGTTTAAACCCCACGGCCCACCCAAGAATGTTGTTGACCATGTCTATCTATTTCTGACCACAGTGTTCTAGATCAGCGGTCCCCCATCCCCGGGCCTCGGGCCGGTACCGGTCTGTGAGTCGTTTGGTACCGGGCCGCGAGAGTTGAGGCTCAGGTGTGAAATGTCTGGTTTTCAGGGTTTTTATCGGTTTTCAGCGTTATTTTGTTATCGTTTTTATCGTTTACTCGGTTTTCCTGGGTCTTTTCACGTATGTTATGAATAAATCTTATTTTTTTCGGTACCGGTACTAGTTTTATTTTGTTGTATTTATCCGCGACACCTTAAAGGCCGGTCCGTGAAAATATTGTCGGGCATAAACCGGTCCGTGGCGCAAAAAAGGTTGGAGACCGCTGTGCTAGATCATTGCAGAACCTCTGACAGCTGCAACCAGCAGGATGATGCACAATGTCACAAAATTAAAATGGATCTCACACCACTGTGCTCAGATGGCCTCACAGTCACCTTATCTTAGTGCAATAGAGCACCTCATCCATCGATGTCATGGATGTAGCAGCTGTGACAGCGTTACATCAATGTGGACCAAAATCTCTGAGGAATATTTCTGGCAGTCTGAAGTCCTACCCAGTGTTAGTCAGATGTAACTAATGAAGTGGCCAGTGAGCATACGTGTGTGTGTGTGTGTGCACACACCTTTTTTCTTTCCACAAAAACAGGAAAGTTGCTCAGGATGAACTCTACTACATGCAACAAGAGAATGTTCCATTCCAACAAAGCTGAGCTGGACCTTTATCACCGTTGCTCCTCGCTTTGATTCTTTCCTCAGCAGAAGCGTTTTTACCTTTTAGATCTGAAAAAGAGTGGAGAGGAATCTCACTGACAGAACAGATTGTAATATAAATAGCATTTGATCAAACCTCTGTTATAACTGGAGAGAATGTGATCACCATGTCTTTATTTCATCTCTCTAATCATGTCATCATACATAAAGCTACGTTTAAGAGTTCTGAGGACCTCACATGAAGAGAGCCTTTCTGCAACCTGGAGCTTGCAAAAGTGCACTCATGTATGAGGTGAGCAGCAATAACATAATCTGCCAGACTGAATCTCAGCATGGACTCAAACGGAGACATAAAGTTAAAAATCAAAATGTGGCATTGTTAGTCAGCGAGCTAGCTGTCGCTCTTGGTACTCTTGTATTTGATTGTGGATTTTGTCCTTGGCACATATTGTGCACTTCCTTTTATTGTTGTTTGCCGTTGTTCTGCCCTGTGTATTTGAGTTCAGTGCTTAGCTAAGGTTTGATGACAGGACGCATCAGTTATTGTTCAACTGAACAAGAAGCAGGAAACCCTGGCTTGGAAGCACAATGAGGGATTTTTAAGTTAAATACTAATATAGAGAGCTCTGATAGTTTAGCAGTTTACACATTCGCCTAAAAGTGGAAAGACCCCTAGTTTCATCCAGGGAGGAGATACAAATCCCTTTGGCCAAATCAAACATGCCGACCGGCACGCTGAGGCACTCCCAGCAGAAAAGAACGTCTCCCGCTGACACAGAGGATTCCCTTTTGACTTCTCTAAATTGCACTTCTGTTCTAGTTTTCCTCAGTTGTGTGAATAGAGGGTTGCAGAAAGACAAACTTGTGTCAGCAAGTATATTGCAGTTGTTCTGTCCTTGATGCAGTGTGCACTTGACTATCATATTCCTGTGGCACTCTTTCATGTAATAAAAATAAAAGTATTTCCACATCTCCACTGCAGTCTATGAACCTGTATGGAGCTTCCTTTAATTAGCTCTAGCCTGTGTAGGGGAGACCTCAGATGCCCCAGCAGATGATGTAGAAGGCCGTTCAAGAACTGGCTCCAGTGTTTGTTGCTTTGGTAGTTGATAGGTTTGTAGCTTGAACCCATCCGCTGGAACGTTGAAGACAATATAATTACACAGCAAAGCAAGACACGAAGTAGGCAAAGTTCTTCATGTTTCTCGTGCACGGGAGAGAACCGGACAAACGCCGTTCCTTCGCTTGACCCCAGTTGCTCTCGTCCGTTCTCCCGTAACACTGCTCTTTTATTGAGGTTACATGAATATGCATAGGTTCATTAACATATAACATCTTACATAGGTATACATATGAACAAAGAATACTGTGTGTGTGTGTGTGTGTGTGTGTGTGTGTGTGTGTGTGTGTGGTCAAGATGTGACCCTGTGAAGAGTCTAGCGGGTCCATCTGAACAAAAGGCTCTTATACTTAAACAGATATACGTGTGTTTGCTATGCCATATATCAGCAAGAGAAGATACAGATCTATGCCAGAACACTCTGTAGAGGAGTGAACGCACTCCCCTCTTCATGCTACACAGAGCTGTTACAGACCTCCTAGGATGAGACATTCTTTCAATCTACAAATGATTATACACTTCTAAGCATATATGAGTAAATATTTCTAAGCATAAATGACAATGAACAATACAAAACCTAACAGTAGTGAACGCCTGTCAGTGCAAAGATATTAGATGGTGGTGGTTGTGTCACACTCAGAGGTGGAGCTAGAAAGATTTTCTTTGGGTGGCACGGAAATCAGATGGGCTGGCAAAAGCCATTTCATACACATTTGCAGGTGTTTCATTCTCTGTTCTGTACCGTGTATAGTAAAATACATCAAATGAAGCAAGAGAACATGTTTGATATATCTTGATGCATGCTCAATCATCCAGGTAAGTAAATCTCCAAACGTTGATCCAGTTCATCTGTCATGAATCGCTGTGTGGCAGGCAAGCAGGAGTGGTGGACCCAAAATGCAGAACTCAGACACGGAAGTGAAACTTAAGGCGCAGCTTTATTGCTGGGAAAAACCTCGTACAACTAAACTCACCAAAAGAAAACCAAAAGTCAGAACAGCAGAACCAAGGACTGAAACACTGGAAAGAAACACTAAACTGGAGCAGGAGCCCAAACACTAGGAACATAGAAGCAGAACACACAGCTAGTTGAGGGTACGACGCGACACTGACACAGAGAAACACAGGGCTTAAATACACAGACGGCAGTAATCAAGGGATGAGAGACAGAAGGGGAACACACCTGGGAGAAATCACAGCTGACGAGACAGGGGAAACGTAACTGAGCACACTCACATATGACACAAACCTTCACAATAAAACAGGAAACTCAGACACATGGAACCAGACAAGACATTGAACTAACAGACAGATTCACAAACAGATGGGGTGACACCATAGACAGAGACAGACTCAAAGGCAGACCAAATATAACACACAGAACTCAAACAATAATAATCATCATCATCATAAACTAGAAAATGATAACTAAAAGCGCTGGGTCACCGACCCAGGACCATGACATCATCTGGACGTAGCGTTTTGTGGGAGAAACGTTTCGTCACCCATCCAGCTGACTTCTTCAGTCTCGCAGAACACAAGAACCTCTGTTTCACCTGGATTTACACGAGCAAAGTTTGAAGACATCCAATTATTAATGGCAGAAAAGCATTGTGTTGGGGTTGTTGGCTTAGCAGAAAACTACAGCTACATATTATCAGCATAGCAGTGGTCGGAGATGCATTTGAACATGTTTCATACATGACCCAGAGGTAACGTATGTAGTGAAAACAGAAGAGGTCTAAGTATAGATCCACATACAAGGGGTGCCTAAACTGACTAATATGAATTCTGAAGTATCTGTTAGATGTGTGATAAAACTTTTAGAGAACAGTTCCAGTCAACTCGGCTCTGTTTAGTGAGACTAAAATGGATTACTCACCTTTATCTAAGTGAGAGTATCATTAGTAATTATTTATGATGTTTCTGTGCTGGGCTTTTGTTTTCATTTTCAATTGAAACAAAAAAATTAAATTTATCAAAGATATTATTTCCCTCTGCTACGTGAAAGCAGCAAGGATCCAGATGAAAGGACTGGATATATAATAATAATAATAATAGATTTTATTTATGAGCGCCTTTCAAGTCACCCAAGGACACTTTACAATAGGATAAAACACTTAGTAAAACAATGGCAGAATAAGAACAATAAAACAAAAGCACAAGATAAAATGAACAAACAGTGGATTCACAGCGAATATGCAGATTTGAACAGATGAGCTTTGAGTTGGGATTTAAACTGGGAGAGAACCAGTGTTTCTTATTTCAGGGGGCAGAGAGTTCCACAGCCTGGGAGCAGAGCAGCTGAAAGCTCTGCTTCCCACGGTGGTGAGGCGGAAGGAAGGTACAGCAAGCTGGATAGAAGAAGAAGAACGAAGTGAGCGGGCAGAACAGGTGGTGGTTAACAGGTCAGAAAGGTAAGGAGGAGCGAGGTTATGAAGGGCCTTGAAGGTGAGCAGAAGAAGTCTGAAAATTATCCGGAATTTCACTGTGAGCCAGTGAAGTTCCTGAAGAACAGGTGATGTGCTGGTAGGAGGGGTTCTGGTGATAATGCGAGCAGCAGAGTTCTGAACCAGTTGAAGCTGATGGAGGGATTTTTGGGGGAGACCATGCAGAAGAGAATTGCAGTAGTCAATACGAGAGGTAACAAGACTGTGTACAAGAATGGACGTAGACTGGGTGGAAAGAGAAGGAAGCAATCTGTTAATGTTACGTAGATGGAAGTAGGCAGAACGGGTGAGATTACTGATGGGAGATTTATAGGAAAGCGAACTGTCTAGGATGACACCAAGGCTCTTAAGTAAGTAAGTAAGTAAGTAAAATTTTATTTATATAGCACATTTCTAGATAGAGATCACAAAGTGCTTTACAAGATATAACAGATTAAAAAGACAAAATACAAACAAAGTTAGCAAAAGGCAGTTTTAAAAAGATGTGTTTTTAGCTGTTTTTTAAAAGTAATCAATGAATCAGCGGATCGTAAGTCCTGAGGAAGGGAATTCCACAGTCTGGCGGCCACAGTAGCAAAAGCTCTATCACCCCTAGTTTTCAGTCTCGTATACTGAATGACAAGTAGGCCCTGACTACTCGACCTCAGAGACCTACTAGGGGCATAGGGCTGTAAAAGTTCAATGATATATGGTGGTGCTTGTTGTTGAAGAGCCTTGAAAGTTAAAACCAAAATCTTAAACTGGACTCTAAATTCAACAGGAAGCCAATGTAACTGCATGAGCAACGGTGTTATATGTGAAAATTTAGAAGCTTTCGTCAAAAGTCTTGCTGCAGCATTCTGAACGATCTGCAGACGCTCCAAAGAACCTTTATTTAAACAAGTAAACAGGGAATTGCAATAGTCCAGTCGTGAAGAGATAAAAGCATGAATAACAATCTCCAACCTGAGGAGAAGGGAAAACTGTGGAGTGATGGTGAGTGAGAAATGGTTCGCCTTCAAAAGGTGTATATATATGATGGAGAGAAGCTGGGGCAGATGGAGGGGTGATGTCAGTCGGGCAGGAAGAAGAGTGCACGTGTGAGGCAATATCAATGAGAGCTGTTATTGAAATCAGAACTGGGTGAGACACTCGACGAGGGTAAAATCATCCAGACTCAAATTATGATCTGATAGCTTTGAACTTGTCACCAAAGGAATTTAGCAGTATCAGAAAACGTGGTAAGCAAAGAGGAGGAATCAGGAGTAAGTCTAAGTCTGTTAATGGTGTCAAACAAGAGCCTTGGATTGTGCTTGTTAATGAAACCAGCTAAGTAAGATGTTTTTCGCTGGTTATAGTTGAGTGTGCTTAGCAATTCCTTCATGCGATGGTAATGAACATCGCATAGTGAACATAGTGACATATGTAGATGGATATGTAGCTGCGCCTGATGGCTTCTAAGGTCAGTGAGCTGAGCATCCTTGAGTTAGCTGGGGTAACTTTGACTGAAGGTAGTGGACCACTGGGAAAGGTCAGGAAACCAGGCGTCAGTGCAGTGATGACATCAGCAGAGTTGAAGGTGTCAGTGCAGGATTTCAGTCACTCCACAGTAAAATTCAGTAAATCCAATAAAACCAGTGAAAGCTGTCAGAATACAAAGAGAACCAGTTTGAAAAATTTGAGTCCAGAAGTGACAAGTGATCTTAGCGAGGAGAAAGATTGGCACTGTTGTGCGAAATCATCACACAATAGTGCCACAATGGAGCAGCTGCACTGCACCATAACCAAAAAGAGTCATGGCTCTATGATAAGGGACTGCAGTTTTTCCAGCCTGCTTCTCCATCACTCTGTCGAAATCTTGGGCTGGTGACGCACCTGAATCTTTATTTGGCTGCTCTGAAAACCGGCCTGTTGTCTCACATCACACCTGGAGAAAGCCGTGGCACACAAATCATGGCACACTTACAACCCACTTTGATTTAAAACTGCCCCAACTGTCAGTGAAAGGAAATGTAGTTACACATTAAATCGATGAGATATTATAAAATTATAAAATATAATTTTTTTACACAAGTAATATACAATCCTAATATGTTATTTATTTATTATTTCATTGTGGACACTGTGAAAAAACAATTTCTATAGTAGATAATGAGACAACTTTACTGTCATTTAATTGTTTTTCTATCTATTATTTTGATGCAGCATGAATGTCTGTGTTAGCTGTAAAACTTTATGCCCTCCTTTACACTTCCCACAGTAATCCAGGGGCCACACTGGATTCTTTGCTGGGCCAGTTCTAGCAGGTTGGTGTCTGTTTGACACCCATGCCTTAGATCAGGGCTGCCCAATCCCAGTCCTCGAGAGCTACCGTCCTGCAGCTTTTAGGTGCATCCTTGTTCCCACACACCCGAATCAAATGAATAGCTTGTTATCAGGCCTTTGCCAAACACGATGGCATGCTGAAGAGGTAATCAAACCATTTGATTCAGCTGTGTTGGAGTAGGGATGCATCTAAAAGCTGCAGGATAGTAGCTCTCGAGGACTGGGATTGGGCAGCCCTGCTTTAGATGGACTTCAAATTCAGATTCCTTTTATTTGTCATTTTCATGCTTTGCATACAAAACACATCAACCACACAGTAGTGCATTTTGTAAAGTAATAAACCAATAAATAAGAGCGTTTAATAAATGGACTAAAAATATGCAATAAGATGAAATAAATATTATGAATGGTAAATGGGTAAAAGTACTGTAGCAAGGAAACAGTACAGTCAGTCCCTATGAGCAGCTCACATACTCTGGTTAAGACGTCTGTGTGCTGTCCTTGATCTAATGCTACTGTATCTGCTCCCAGACTCTGAGCATGAACCAGGGGGTTGGTCGAGTCCTTTATGATGCTTAATGCTCTGCGCCTACAGCACTTAGTGTAGATGAGGCCAGGAGAGCGAAAGTGTTGCTGGGCCTTCATGATGATGGCTGCGGCGTCACTGGTAGTTAGCTCATCTATCAGGTGAACTTCAAGGTTTTGGTGCAGTGAGCCCTCTGCATTTGAAAACTGCTGATGGTTAATGGGAGCTGCTGCAGGCAGCTAGTTCATCTGAAGTCATCCATCCTTAGTTATGTGATTCATGGCTGTTAGCTGCTCTTTCCTATGTAAGAAACAACTGTGGTATCATTGCAACTGTTATCACATGATTTGCTGAAGTTAGCAGAGCAGTCATATGTCATCAAGGTTAACAGTAAGGAGCTCAGTAAGACAGCAACAGTGAGCACAGACTGATGGGCCATGCTCTGCCTGTAACAAGCAATCATGATGTAAACAACATATTTCTTCTCAAAGCATCATTAGTTAAGCAATTTGTAACATCTAAAGGAACAACATTTGATTATTAGAATTATTTTTGAAAATTACAACTAATTTACATCTTTTGTCAAATGAAAAGTGTATAAAACATATAATCCACATTATTATTGAAGACGTTATTCACCATCTTTTTACTAATGTATCACATGGTTTTCATTCAAAGCAAGCAACATTATTCTTATTTGTATAATGAAACCACGTTGGATTATTTTGACCATCAAAACAATGTAAATAAGCACACAAGCAGCCGAGAGGTGGAATTCCTCCAGTGGGTCCTGGGTCTATCCTGCAGCCTCCTCGGACATGCCTGAAGCCCCTGACCCAGGGTCCATGTGTGAGCTGCAGTGACTGATGCATACAGCAGTAAGCTAAAAATAACTAGACAAATTATGATTGATTCCTCTTACATTCAATTAATTCAAAGCTGCTGCTGCTGCTGCCTCTTGTTGACATTGTAAATCTGAGTTAAACATTTTGGCTGGTCCTAACTGTGTCATACATCTTTAAAGAGTTGTTTGAAGGTTAAGACTAGGTTTATAGCTAAGGTAAGAATCAGGTTTTAGCTAAGATAAAGATTGCAGTTAGGTACTTAGTTATGATAGTTAATGTTAGGCTAAGGGACTGGGGAGAAGACCATTCCCAGTTTCAGCCAGAAAGTCACTGGACTTCTTGAAGTTTCTTGAAGACCTTTCACCCAGCAGGTCCCTGAGGTCATGTGACCAGGGCTTGCTTGCTGTCCAGCACACGAGGCTGAAAACAAAAGGCGACAAACTTTTTGTAACTGTGGCCCCCAGACTGTGGAACTCTCTCCCTTTGAGCCTGAGATCTGTGGACTCAGTGGTCTCTTTTAAAAAACAGCTAAAAACTCTTCTTTTTAAACTTGCTTTTGGTTGATTTTTATTTTTATGTTTTAGCTTCTGTGAAGCACTTTGTGATTTTTATCTTGAAAGAGGCTGTATAAGTAAAGTTTTACTTACTTACTTACTTACTTACTTACCTCGCATCTGAGAAGCTTTTTCAGTCCTAAAGCCAAATAGTGGAGAGTCACAGGTATTTAAGCTGTAGTGGGAGTTGTCCCTTAACAGGGTCGTTGGCCTACTATCGATCATGTGCTTTACCACAAGGTGTGAAAAAATGCCTGGGTCATTATCAGCAGAGACTTTGCCTCACCCTATCATGTGACCCATTGAGATCAACTGATGCAAGATGTGAGCGGGGGTTGAGGCGCCTCGGGACAAATCTCAAAACTGTGTTTGGTGGCAATCAGTTGGTGTTGAAAGCCACCCCCTCTGTTCAAATATAGTAATATAATGTAATAAATAAATAAGGGCTATGGTCCTTTAGGGTGGGGATGGCAGTTGCACATCTGCCAGAATATTGCACACACTAAAATATTGCACATGGAATGGCAGCAACATAGTCAGTAGCTGTGACAGAGTGATTATATGCAAGTCTGTTCACACTCTTAGTTTGCATTAAAAGTTCTGACTTGTCCTGTTGTCTTGTCCATCGTGTCCTGCAGACATAGCTTTATTGAGTGGCTGTTCGGTTTGTCCGGTGCAGAGGTCCGAGCGCTCCTCGCTGCGCTGCACAGCATACACTATGTTTTTTAGCTTGTTTCCAGGTTTTGTCCTTGGGATGAACCAGTTCATGCCTGAGTGTGCGGCTGGCTCTGAGTGCACTGGGATGTCGTGCTTGGAGAAGATTAGGAGTTTCTGAGTTTCTCCAATAAACCTGGTTTCAAAGGGATGACAATCTTGTTCTGTTTGTCATTTACAGTGGGGCAAAAAAGTATTTAGTCAGCCACCGATTGTGCAAGTTCCCCCACCTAAAATGATGACAGAGGTCAGTAATTTGCACCAGAGGTACACTTCAACTGTGAGAGACAGAATGTGAAAAAAAATCCATGAATCCACATGGTAGGATTTGTAAAGAATTTATTGGTAAATCAGGGTGGAAAATAAGTATTTGGTCAATAACAAAAATACAACTCAATACTTTGTAACATAACCTTTGTTGGCAATAACAGAGGTCAAACGTTTACTATAGGTCTTTACCAGGTTTGCACACACAGTAGCTGGTATTTTGGCCCATTCCTCCATGCAGATCTTCTCGAGAGCAGTGATGTTTTGGGGCTGTCGCCGAGCAACACGGACTTTCAACTCCCGCCACAGATTTTCTATGGGGTTGAGGTCTGGAGACTGGCTAGGCCACTCCAGGACTTTCAAATGCTTCTTACGGAGCCACTCCTTTGTTGCCCGGGCGGTGTGTTTTGGATCATTGTCATGTTGCAAGACCCAGCCTCGTTTCATCTTCAAAGTTCTCACTGATGGAAGGAGGTTTTGGCTCAAAATCTCACGATACATGGCCCCATTCATTCTGTCCTTAACACGGATCAGTCGTCCTGTCCCCTTGGCAGAAAAACAGCCCCATAGCATGATGTTTCCACCCCCATGCTTCACAGTAGGTATGGTGTTCTTGGGATGCAACTCAGTATTCTTCTTCCTCCAAACACGACGAGTTGAGTTTATACCAAAAAGTTCTACTTTGGTTTCATCTGACCACATGACATTCTCCCAATCCTCTGCTGTATCATCCATGTGCTCTCTGGCAAACTTCAGACGGGCCTGGACATGCACTGGCTTCAGCAGCGGAACACGTCTGGCACTGCGGGATTTGATTCCCTGCCGTTGTAGTGTGTTACTGATGGTGACCTTTGTTACTTTGGTCCCAGCTCTCTGCAGGTCATTCACCAGGTCCCCCCGTGTGGTTCTGGGATCTTTGCTCACCGTTCTCATGATCATTTTGACCCCACGGGATGAGATCTTGCGTGGAGCCCCAGATCGAGGGAGATTATCAGTGGTCTTGTATGTCTTCCATTTTCTGATGATTGCTCCCACAGTTGATTTTTTCACACCAAGCTGCTTGCCTATTGTAGATTCACTCTTCCCAGTCTGGTGCAGGTCTACAATACTTTTCCTGGTGTCCTTCGAAAGCTCTTTGGTCTTGGCCATGGCGGAGTTTGGAGTCTGACTGTTTGCGGCTGTGGACAGGTGTCTTTTATACAGATGATGAGTTCAAACAGGTGCCATTCATACAGGTAACGAGTGGGGGACAGAAAAGCTTCTTACAGAAGACGTTACAGGTCTGTGAGAGCCAGAGATTTTCCTTGTTTGAGGTGACCAAATACTTATTTTCCACCCTGATTTACCAATAAATTCTTTACAAATCCTACCATGTGGATTCATGGATTTTTTTTTCACATTCTGTCTCTCACGGTTGAAGTGTACCTCTGGTGCAAATTACTGACCTCTGTCATCATTTTAAGTGGGGGAACTTGCACAATCGGTGGCTGACTAAATACTTTTTTGCCCCACTGTAGTTTCTCCCTAGTTGGCGTCTGACCTTCACTTTAGAACTGAAGAAGCTTCTCAGATGAGAGAAGTCCAAAAACGTACACTGGATCCAGATGAAACCACTGTGTCGTTGGATGTGGTCTCCTTTTTCACTTGTATCCCTACAACCAAGGCAGTGGAGACTGTCAGAAAATGACTACAGCAAGACAGCTCCTTAGAAAACAGAAGTGGGTTTACCCCAGTCTCTGCCTTACCACTGCACACTTTAAATACAACAAGGGTTTCTACAGACAAAAACATGGATGTGCTATAGGCCCCCCAGTGTCACCCAGTATGGCAAACCTTTACATGGAGGAAGTGAAAAGTAAAGCTCTTAGCTATTTCAAAGAGCAGCTATAGATGGATCTATATTAAATCAACTCAATCTAAAAAAAAGAAACAGCTGTGGGAAAATGAGTATTAGAAGCAAGAAAAAAATAAAATATGCTTAACTAGACTTTTCATTTTTAATCATAATATCTTATTTTTTTCATTATAACAAAGAAAAGGATAGCAAAGAGGGAGCAGAGCTCTAACCCACCAACGAAACATCAAACCAGAGACGGCTATATTTGTTTCTTAGAAAGTGCAACGAGTGAAACATACATTCATGGTAGTGTGAATGGACCAGCAATACTATATTGTTACTATCATGTAGTACTGACAGTAGTACTTGAGTAGCCTCTTACCTTATTATGAAAAAATGCAAGTATAACTGCACCATGGTGGACCTGAAGCGTATGTATTTATGTATAAGTTTTATCAGAGAATGAACAAAAGGAAGTGCTTTGTGTTGGAACACTGGACGTACCCTCTGTCTGTCGGGTTTGTTCTGAGTGCTAGTGAGAGATAGATGCTGCCTGTGGGCCTAACGAGTGTTATCATGTTTGTCAAGAGACATCATTTTGGGCGGGTCTGAAGTTTTACTGGGCAGCAGGGTGGAGCTCCTCCATGCAGAGTTTGTCCTGTATGTGAATATTCATACAGTAGGTGTAGACATAGATCCACTGGGTGTGGATCTATGTTGTTCCAGACAATTTTGATAGCATGATGTAAGTTATATAGAAGTTGTATCAGCTTTTAGAAGCTGATAAAATTTTAAACCTGTCGTGCAATTTTCCTTATTTTTATTAAATTTCTTGTGAAGTACTGCCTGTTTTCATCATTTCTTTTATCTTTAAGACTTTAACAAATGTAACAAGTAAATCTACAGAACTTTCTAGAGGCGAATGGATTAATATAGTTCATATGTTGCCAAAAGGCTACACTTATCTTTCCAACTATTTACCTTTGAAAAAGATCTATTCTGATGATTGGGCGTGGACACCAAGGATCTCGGCCAGGTTTGATTGGTATTGGCTGTTTTTAATAGTTTGATGAGTAAAGAGTTTGGGGCTTTAAGTCAGATTTGAACTTAAAGTGACAAAAGCTGCGCTTAAAGTCCAGCATGTATGTGACTAATCTAACAGGAAATCAGTGAGTGCCTCCAGCTAACTTCGTATTATGAAAACTGTTCTATATACAGGCTGTCAAAGTATTTAAGGGTGTTAGAAATGTGGAGCTTTTTCATTGTGCAGCCAGACTTTCTACCCATTCTCTCGACACATGTAGATACACTGTTGATTCTGTATGCTGGTGTAGCAAAGTGCACACTGTAATGCAAACTCAGAGTTTTTTGCACAGTCCACAGTGTGATTGACCGCCTGACATGTGTGCAACTCCTCCAGGTCCCGGTGTGCTACTGGGACGAGGCTGATTAGCAAATGAGTGGCAGCCAATTAGCCCAGTTGGCACTGCTCCCTGAACCACTGAGCAACTTACTTTTACAAGCATTTTTGAGCCCTTATAACTTGTATATACAAAACTAGATAATGATAATGGGTGTGGGGCGAGACCAGTGATTGTCGGTTTCTCAAAAAAGAAAGCTAACCAACACAACATCCCACTAGTGACACAATTTTGTGTGTCCTGCAACAACACCAGCTAGGTTTGAACGAGCCATCGGTTCCACAGGGGAGGGCAGCGTGACAGCCAGGGAACAGAGAATGGAGCAGATCCTTTCTTAAAGAAAATAAACTGATTCCCCCTCGATAAATTCACATAAAGTAAGAATAGAGGTGCCTCTAAATAAAACACAGATCTGAAAATAGCAGTTATTGTGGTCTCAAAAACAACCACCAGGGAGAAGAATTTAAACAATGAGCACAGAGGAAACTTGTACAGTCAAGACAACAATAAAAATACTGTCCAGCAAGCTGTTAATTACCAGACAGTCCAATATTTGTCTAAGTGCTAAATTCAGTGACTGTTCGGGTTCTTCTCAGCTCTGAATAGTGAGTCTCAGCTGAGCAGATTGTAGCCGCTCCCTCCTGATGCCGCTTCTAGGGTTGCTCGGTCAGCAGCTCTAAAGAATAGACAATGGTGACATTACCCAGCCACGTACAGCCACTGCTGATCTTACACACTCCCCTAATGAACTACTGTTGCCCAACACCGAGGAAAAACAGGTTACTCACAGGGCTGGGCGAGGCGCTAGCCAGAAAATTCTTATGACAACATGACAAAACTAAGAGAGTTCAGAGTTTGCACAACAAATATGAAACAAATAAAACCAAACACATGCAAAATCCCTAAAAACACAAGAACTTAAAAGACAATCGAAAATAAAAAGATGGAAATGGCACCAGCATGAATATTCTGTTATAACATACATGCAGGCAATCAGAAGGTCCTGAGTCCAGTTCCACCTTCAGGCCGAGGTCTTGCTGTGCATGTTCTCCCTGTGTTTGTGTGGGTTCTCTCCGGGTACTCCGGCTTCCTGCCACAGTCCAAAGACATGCAGTTAGTGGGGCTAGGTTAATTGGTGACTCTAAATGATAGAGTTACCACAGGCAATGGGAGTGAATGGTTGTCTGTCTCTGTGTGTCAGCCTGTCCAGGGTGCACTCTGCTTCTTATCCTAAGACAGCAGGGAGAGGCTCCAGGCCCCCGCGAGCCTAAAAGGGATAAGCAGAACAGAACACACTAACAATCACAAAGCTTAAAACCCCTGGTCGATATCACTGTTCTTCTGAGCTGACTGCAGAACTGATCAAACTAGGAGCTGGCTGGTGCCTGTTTTACCTTCAGCCATTGTCTTTTGTGGAGGACGAAAGGTTTCAAACTTCCAGGCCTTAAACTTCACGTCTCTTCTCCGTGGTAATAGTAAATGGATAAAATAAGGCTGAATGAAAGAATGCTTCTTTGAAAAAGACTTGAATACTACATAAAATAAACCTCATCCAAAGTGTCTTTGAATGGCAGACACAGGATGTGTCTGAGTGTCTACATGAGTCTCACAGGCCTGAACTCTGAACTGTTTGATTTGCTGCTCACCACAAACGAGCAGACGATGCATCAGCTTTTCCTACTGATAAAAACCTTCCTTATGGCCATTCATACTACACAAAGTAATGAAGCAATAAACAATTAAATGACACAAAAGTTTCTTTTTAACTTTCTACTTAAATTGTTTTTTTACAATTACGGTTAAAAAACAAAACAGTAAAGGGAGTCTCACTGGTCCGGCCCACCTAAGGTCAGAGTGCGCTGTATGTGGCCTGTGATGTAAAATGAGTTTGGCACCCCGGCTCCAGACTGCGTGGGCCTTTCTTGCACCAGTGTAGTGTCTCGTGGAGGTCTGGATCGAGCCTCTGGGGTCCCCTTTGTTTGAAAATGGTGGCTCCAGTCTTCAAACAGGTGGACCAGAGAGTATGCTCCAATTATCATCCAATTAATGGGAAATTCTATTCGAGGGTGCTGAAGGAGGCTCTGGCTGGCAACTGGGGGCAAAGGAAAAATAAATAAATAAAAATTGGATCCCTAGTTCCCTGGGATTAATTACAGCAATAATTGCAAGACGAGCAACTCCCACCCGAACACTGTGGACGCACAAATTGGATTTGTAATTTTTTTCTGTTTCTCTGCTCATTCTTGCCTTGTTGGATTATTCCGAGGAATTGGCTCCCTTCCTATCAACATGTATCTACATGCAGCAGAGATGATCGTGTTGGTGGCCAAGGTGTTCCCACTCTCTCCTCTCGAGATCAGCTTTAGCTTTGTGTATTATTATTATTACATCACTCTTAGGGTTCTTACAGGTTACTCTAGCCTTAAAAATGAACAGGACTTTGGAGCCTATTTTTCCAGGCTGCTAAATTTGAACCTAATTAGTTACAGGATGCATGGATTTAGAGGTGAGCTGCTGTTACCGGGTGTGGGTGAAGGAGGGGTGCTTGACCCCAAGGCCACCCTGGCGAGGGTAAACAGGGCTGTGCGCTGTCAGAGGAGAGTAGTCCCTTTACCGTTTTGCTGCTATCCCTCTGTAACAAAGCATCCCTAACACTCGCCTCCACCCACTCCACCCTGTTTGCGCTCTTCTTCATCTCTCTTGTACACGGTCCTTGCTTTTGATAGTAAACAACAGTACTTAAAGTCATCTACCTTAACTACCTCTGCTTATTTCATCTTCACTGTCAAACCCGTCTCTCTCTCCTCTTCTTTGTAACACACAGCTTTGATAAAACAAACACAACTGGTTCTCAGCTGAATTAGTTTTTTCAGTACATATGCAGCTATTGTTTAAACGCTGAGGGCTTTTTTTGGTTATGAATAGTCTCGTTATAAAGAATAAAGCCTTGCTGCTCAACAGTCATTATGATAATGCTTTAGTTGTTATCTGAGTATTTGCATTTTGTTTCTAACTATACACCACATCAGGAGATTCAAACAAGCTAACTGAAGTAATTCAGCTTTGAATCTAAGAATGTAACGAAGGTATTGCAAAGCTATTCACGAGTGTTGAATCTGGTAGCTTTTCACTGTAACTCCAGCAGATTCACAGAGGTCTTGGTGCAAGTAAAGTATGCCCCCACCAGTGGGCTGAAAATACTCAGCAAAGAAGAAAAAAGAGTCAAAGCCTTAATCACCATGTTTAAGGTGAATAATATACCTTTGCAATTCTCGACAATATTCCTAACTGATCGTGATCATCTGCAGGACATGAGAAATGAATATCTTTTTATAATACTTGTGCCAAAAACGCAGTTACAAGATGCTGGCTCCGCCCCCACTATGTCAGATTGCAGGGACAGTGTGAATGACTCAATTACATTCTCAATACGTCTTAAGAAGAATGTTTTTGCCAAGCTATGGTGCGAGTGGGTCAATTTTATGAAGCCTCTTCAACCAGACTTTAGAGGCTTGAGTGCTGTGTTTTATTTCCTGTTGAGTTCTACGTATGACATTGTTGCCTTCTCTCCCCATGTGCTTTTTGTCTGTTTGTTTGGGGCATATCTGGATGTTTTGTTTTTGATGTACTATGTGTTATACTCCACTTTGTTTTGAAAATAAAAAATAAAAGTGGCTAAATCAACTGTGTTGCCTGTTTCTGCAAAGAAAGCTCAGTAACACAGAAAAGGCCTGAGACAGCAGGCAACAACTTAAAGTGAGCAAAGTGATTCCAAAATGTGTTTCAGGTTAAGACAAATGGCCGTAATTCATAAGCAGTTAATGTGATCGTTTTGTTAAACCTCTTGAATTAAAGCGTAAAGTTTTCACTTTAATAACATGTTGATTGTTTGATGAGTAAAAACAATATGATCACGTGTAAAAGGTTTCTCTCTGAAATCCAGACCTGACATTACATCAAAATCCAGTTCAAATATGGGTATAATTTGAATATTTATCAGAATCGTTTTTCCTGAGATGATTCCATAGTAAGATGATCTGTGTAAAGATGTGCCCACACTGCTGTTTGACTGCGCTGTTTCTGTCTTTGCAGCTTGTCTTTTTCGCCTCAACATCCTGTCATTGGTTTACTTCTTGTACCTGCTGCTCTTACCGTGGTTCCTGTGTCCCAACAAACACACCATCAAAGGTAAGACCATCTGTGTTTTCAGGTCCGACCTTTTATGCATTTGAAACCTGCTTTTCTTTAAGCCGTCCATCCATCCGGGCCGCGAGGGCAGGAGCCTTCTTTCTAGCTTATCCAAGGAACGCCAGGGTGTTCCCAGGATAGCCGAGAGGTTTAATCGCTGCACTGTATCCTGGGTCTGTTCAGCTGGCTCCTTTTGATGTGGAGACGTGGCGGCTCCACTCTGAGCCCCTTCTGAATGGCCGAGCTCCTCACCCGGTGTGTAAGGGAGAGGCCAGCCACCCTGTGAAAGCTGCTTTTCACGCTTAGATTAGATTAGATTAGATAGAACTTTATTAATCCCTCGGGTGGGTTCCTCTGGGAAATTCGATTTCCAAAAAAGCACAGCACCGACAGAAGTTACAGAGTTACAGAATATTATATATATATATATAATACACACACACACACACACATATATAAATACAGAGACAATATAAATAAAATATACGAAGGGGATAAATAGAATAAATAGGAATAAAAAATAAAAATACAAGTGAATTGCACATTTCAAGTATTGAGTCTATTGCACTGTTGACTATTTACAAAAGGTATTGTACAGTGAGGTGAAGAGGCACTACAGCTTAGTTGTTCCCCCCTCCTTTGTCCTCCTGTTTCCCCTCCCTCTCCCCTCCAGAGAGGAGTTAAACAGTCTGATGGCGTGTGGGACAAAGGAGTTTTTAAGTCTGTTAGTTCTTGTCTTTGGGAGAAGCAACCTGTCACTGAACAGACTCTTCTGGTTGTTAATGGCCGTGTGCAGAGGATGCCCAGCATTGTTCATAATGTCCATCAGTTTCTTTAATGTCCTTTTCTCTGCCACTGTCACCAGAGTGTCCAGCTTCATGCCGACCACAGAGCTAGCCTTCCTGATCAGTTTCTCCAGCCTGGATGAGTCCTTCTTTGCTGTGCTGCTCCCCCAGCACACCACAGCATAGAAAAGTACTCCAGCAACCACCGACTGGTAAAACATCCTCAGGAGCTTCCTGCAGATGTTAAAAGACCTCAGCCTCCTGAGGAAGTACAGTCGGCTTTGGGCTTTTTTGTACAGGTGCTCTGTGTTGCATGACCAGTCCAGTTTATTGTCCACCCACAGCCCGAGGTACTTGTACTTGTTGACCACCTCCACCTCCTCCCCCTCTATCTGAACCGGCAGTGGACCTTCTCTGGACCTCCCGAAGTCCACAACCAGTTCCTTAGTCTTTGAGGTGTTGAGTTGCAGGTGGTTTGTGTGACTCCATGCGACAAAGTTCCTCACCAGACTTCTGTACTCCTCTTCCTGATCATCCCAGATACACCCCATGATGGCTGTGTCATCTGCAAACTTCTGAATGTGGCATAATTCAGAGTTGTAGCAGAAGTCAGAGGTGTACAGGGTGAAGAGAAGAGGGGACAGCACAGTTCCCTGTGGTGCTCCTGTGCTGCTGACCACAGTGTCAGACGTGATGTCACGCTTGTGTCCACGAGCTCGTTGTTTTGGTCACTATGCGGAGCTTAGGACCATTTTTGTTCTCATGATTCATCAAGTAATGCTACTGACCAGCCAATCAGTGGCAAATATTATTCCTGTGGTGAGAAGTTCTTGTCCTTAATGTCATGCGTTTAGTGAAAAAAGAATCCACTGGTTCATATCCTGTTCGATTTCCGGTTTAAAAACATAGTTTTCATGGCAGTAGTTAAGATGACTTCATAGGGTTTGGAGGTTCTTGTTCTGGGGTGCGTGATTTTGACTTTTTCAGTTCAGGAGAAAAGCAGTGGCCTATTTATGATGTTATTCTTTTTTAAACCTTACAATGTAAAGCAAGAAGCTCTGTGACTGAAATGTTTTTGACTTTATTCTGTTCTGTGTCTGTCCATGACTCACTCTAGCTGTCCATTAGTATCCATTTGATCAAACATTGTATTGTTGCCATTTTTTATGATATAATTTTGTCTTTAGCGAGTTGAGTGATTTCATCCCGTAGTTTGTGAGAGCAGTCGAGTGCTTTGTTTACATACAGGCCTTCCTTAAGAATCATTCTGGGCCCTCTTCTCTTTTCCCTGTATATCCATGATTTACCGCCTGTGTGTTGTGGAGATGGTCTTCAAATGTATGACGATGATATTCGTATATATTGTCAAATAGAAATGGTGTCAAACATTTAGCACGCGGAGAAACTACTGAGTAGCATTTCTTATAATGAAACTTCAGCAAAATGAACACGCCTGCCACATCATTTGTCATTTTGATTTTGGGATGTCTTTGAATTCTGAAGGTTGAGTAATGAATCAGTAATGAATCCAATGTCTACA
The DNA here is from genome assembly GCF_965226115.1 of Aulonocara stuartgranti. NCBI lineage: Eukaryota > Metazoa > Chordata > Actinopteri > Cichliformes > Cichlidae > Aulonocara > Aulonocara stuartgranti. The sequence continues at coordinate 1,095,305 of NC_138949.1, read as the reverse complement.
GCTGTGTGCACACTGGGAGTCGTTTGCAGTCATGTGGCAGTCAGAGACTACAGAAAGTCAATGATGTCTTCAAGCAAATAAAGGGCGAAATAATCACTGACACTGGGAAGTGTGGGCATGGGCAGGAACCAGGCTGAAGTGACTACCAATGAGAGTGAAGTACACTAATGATTGACTTGGTAGTAAACGCATTAGAGGGTCAGCTAGTCATCTAGAATGTCCACAAATGACCAGCTATCAGCTTCAGAACGATGGCTGACGCACAAATTGCTTCCAGTGTGGATGCAGCGTAAGCACTTTCATTTGAAGGACCAAAACACTTTGGTCCTTCAAATGAACAGGTACAAAAAAGAAACCAAACACATCAGACATCGCAATAAAGCTATTGCCAAATAAAGGTAACCTGAAGAACAGTGAAATTGAGATGATTTACAAGGATCTTCTAACATTCACACACACTCAGTCACACTGGGGGCAGTTCAGGATTCAGTGTCTTGCATATACTTATTCCATGTCTGTAAAATAAAGATTTATTTATTTATCTTGGTTTTATTTATGCTGCATTTAACCGTTTCTGTATCTCTCCTGTCTTTGCCTTTTAGGTCACACAGGACGCTTTATCAGAGCAATATTCTGCACCAGTCTGCTATTTGTACTGGCTCATATCTGCTTCCAGACAGTACTATACACATATCCTCCTCTCAACACTGCAATAGGTGATAACTGTTCACAATGGAATACCATAAGCAGACATATAGGACTGTCAAGGTATGTAACTATGTATCTAATTCCATGAGTTGCCCCATGTATCCCTGCCAGTGTCACTGATGGGCTGATTGTGGGAAATAGTAGGTAAATGTAGCCTACAAGTAAATGCAAAGCCTCCCACCGCTCTCTCCTTGTCTCCTCACCCTCAGCCAGTGGTGGAGAGGGCTGCCTCCTCCCTGAGCCTGGTTCTCACACATGTTTCTTTGTGAAAAGTTATTTTTTCCTTTGCACTTGCTCACCGGGGGGTCACAGGATTGTTTGGCCTTTCTCTGTATTATTTTAGCACCTTTAGATGAAAGTTGTTGTAAGTTTTACACTATATAAATAAGAGAATTAAAAATAAATTGAACTGAATAGACACCTGAGGAAGAAAATACTGAAATGAAGATGCTTATTTTAAAACACTGCCATTAATACTTTTTCATTTGAACATAGAGCTGTACATTAAATCACATTTAATTCAGTTTACTTTAATGAAAGTGCCTTTTGCATTTAAACCATCTTAATCAACCTTATTCCCATTGTTAGAATTGCACACAGGTCTTCAAGGTCCTTGGTAACTAACGTCTTGGAGAAGTTGCAAAGCTTCTACGAACTTTTTGTGCTTTCCCAAACTCACGCTATGATAACGATTAGGGACCAGAGCACCTTCTTCCTGTCAGTGTGCATCTATGTCACATGGGCCATATGCTGTTTTTGTAAAGCTGCAGATTAAACTGATTCGATTAGTATGAACTTGGCAGGAGGCGACCTTAAATCTATTTGCACGAGTGCAACCTTAAATTCACTATTGCCTGTATACATTCATCTTTTAGCATTCTGTATTTATTTGGTCTTCTATTAGCCACGTATCTAACTTTTTGCTTGATTTGCAGTAATGTGTCAAATAACATTTAATAATAATAATAATGGATTGGATTTATATAGCGCTTTTCAAGGCACCCAAAGCGCTTTACAATGCCACTATTCATTCACTCATTTGAATAAATCAAGTGTTCCCAACAGAACTCTGGATTGTAATGGTATCCATACATCCACCATGCAATGTGGATATATTTTGTGTATGATATCTCTGAAATGTTTTACATGAGTTGAGATAAAATGAGATATACTTTATTTATCCTATAATTGTAACAGCCTTACATGTGTACGTGTGTCATAGGCTTCCCTTGGAAGACCCTTGGAAAGTGGCACGTCTCCTGTGCCCAGACCTTGGTGTGTGTATACTTGCATTGGTAACAGTCATCCTCTGCAGCAGATTGGTCAGGAACAGAGAAATGGTGGCTGCTGCCAACATTACATCGGTGAGTCTCTTTGCATATGTTTAAATGTGTATCTTTATGACAGGAAACCAGCAGTGTGGTTGTGCTGAAATCAAAGAAGTCACAAAATTACACATAAAAACTATATATGGTAGATGGACAATCACTAGTGCATGCAGCAAGGAGAAGGTCAAAACAAAACTGTGTTGTTGTTTTTTGTCTTTTAGCATCATAGCAGGTTCTAAAATGATTGAAATACAACCTCAGAGGAACAATAACACGTCATTTTTTAATCAAAAGCTGAAGTAGACTGTGTGAAAAATGAAGTCCTCTTACAAATTGTTGATACTCACACACAACTGAGTGTGCTAATCCGTGCCTCACCAGATCAAGTGCATGGATATTACTCAGTGAAACCAATTCCTCGAGTACAGTACTACTCAAAAGTCTTGAGACTGTTAGGTGACGGCTGTGTGCAAACAGGAATAGGACCCAAGATGCAGACTCCGGAGACAAACTTAAACCAAAACAGCTGAACGCAAACATAACATAACTGGGAAAAACTGAAAATAAACTAACACCGGTGGACTGGCAAAACACACAGCAAAGTAAACGGTAGATCACGACACAGACACAGAGAAACACAGGGCTTAAATACACAGAGGGAGCAATCAGGGAATGAATAACAGGAGGGAAACACAGCTGGGGCAAATCAGAACTGACGAGACCAAAGAAGCGTAACCTGAACACACTGAGATAAGACACAGACCTTCAAAGTAAAACAGGAAATGCATAACACAGACTGAACAAAGAGACAGGCTCATATGCAGGCACTACAAAGGGAACAGAGACGTGGGAACAGGGCAGACACAAAACACTGACTGAACACGGGGATATAGGAACTTAAGATACACATAGACGCGAACTAGACAAGGGGATGCAGGTGATAGGGGAGACAGAGCAACTAAAGAAGACAGAGACCTAAGCCATAAGACAGAACTCAAAGAAACCAAAAACTAGTATAAATAATATCATAAACTCAAAAACCCTGGGTCGACGACCCAGGCATCCTAACAGAGACAGCTTTCAATTCTTTATATGTTGCTAGAAAAATGGGTAATGGGTACAGCAATTTATCAAAACATTGTCAAACATACAAACAAATACAGCAGATAAGGCAAAGACGAGGGGTGTGCAATTCTTACTACCTGGAACGTCAATATTTGGTATGACCACCTTGATTCTACAGCACAGGCAGTTTTCTTATCATTTATTCTATTTCTGAAGTCTACTTAAACTTTATTTTTTTCTATAACTATAATTATTTTCCAGCCAGTCAGAATTTTTGCACACTGAGAGCAGATGTGTGATCTGAGCGACAGGGGCTGTTATTGTGTGTGTGGATGGATAATAGCCAACACTGAAATTCATTTCTTGCACACAGAAATGAATTTTGTTTGCACAAATTAAACTTTTCTTCTCAAAATACAGCATTTGTTCTTGCAAATTATTTACTGCGCTCAGAATAGAGGCACAAAAATAACGCCACAGTTTTTGAGTTTTCAAGTAAAATCTTACAAATCTAAGGGGGGACATCTCATTGTTGATCTCATTGTTGCTCACTAACAACTCAGTGTCCCAGAGGTTTAACTGACTTGATGCTGTGCTCTGAATACATGTTCCTTTCATCTTATTGAGAAGTGTAACACATGTTGTAAATACATAATCTTACTAGCAAGGACTACTTTCTTCTTTGAGAACAATAAGCCTTAAATCACTGGTGATCTGAAAAAAAAAAAGCCTAATTAAAAGAAGGCTGGCTTCTACAGAGGAGGATTAAGGTCTCTGGAAAAAGTCAGAATTCTGACTTTAATCTGAGAATTCTGGAAAAGAAAAAACAGTGGCCCTAATCCTCTTCCGTAGCTTTCAGGTCTGGGGGCAGGGAAGAACTGGAAAGTGCAGAACGGGCTGCGGGTGAATTCACAGAAATGCAAGAATTCCTACAGAAGGAAGCTCGAGGGCAAACTCGAGCAGAACAACAGGAGGGATGGGTGGAGTGAAGAAAATCACTGGGTTTAAGGTGACAGATGGACAGCCATCACTGCAGTGGGCAGCCTGGAGGGGGTGAAGAGCCATTCATTCAACAGGTTTAGGTTCAGCTCTCTGCTACACACTTGTTTGGGTGCAGTGCAGGAGCGTCTCACAGTGCCGTCTCCAGTCCCGATCATCTCGATGCCTCAGATCTTCACTACAGGTCATGCCATCTACAGAAACACTCTAATAATTCTGCAGTGGTTACATGTATTAATTAAGAACAGGGGGAGGAGTGGATGGTTTAGTGAGGTGGTGTGGGAGAAATCACCTGCTTCTGAATGTGAATAGGGGGGCTCTGGGAGGACAGTCCATACCCGAGAGTGTGTGTTTTTTCAGGAATGCTGTGTTTGGGACCAATGTCATGTTGAAAAATAAGCTGACATGACAGCATCATGTCAGATGCTTTCCACATGGCATTGCAGGTTGGATCAAAATATGATGGTACTTGAAATTGAGCCTCAAACCATGACGGCGCCTCCACCATGTTTTACAGATGGCTGTAGACTCACTGTTGGATCTCTCCTGACCAACCATAACAATTTGAACCAAACTTTTTAAATGTGTATTCATCAATCCATCAGACTTGTTGCCACTGATTTTCACCTGGTTCTTCTGTGATTGGCGTAACTCTGCCTATTGTTTTCGTTTCCTTCCTTAAACTCCTAAGACCCGAACTCTTTCACGCCATGCAATTTTAAATCTCTTTGCGATTTGGGCTGATTCGGACCCGATGAATGAAAAAGCAAAGAATCATCTTTTTACCTGATGTCGTTTCTGGTGATGTTGTGCAAAACTCTTTATTTGTTGTCTGAACACAGCAGCATTTTTCCTGAGTACAAAAACAAAAAGAGAAACAACAGTTGTGCCCCTTTGAGCAATATAGCTAATTTGAGGTGCTGCTAACAGTTGCAGGAAGACGTAACAAAGTAAAAAAAAGTAAAAGATTTCTGAACGTCGCATAAAACATGAAAACTTTCGGTCCAAAGCTGCTACTTCAAACATGGGAACATGTTCACATTGTGGTCTAACAACCTGAAATGTGATGTCCACATTTAAGAGGTTAAGAATTCCTTCCTTTTTACCCAGACCATTTCTCTGAGACTTCAGTGAACAGTACACGAGTTTCAGATACTGTTCATCTACTGCAGTTTTTATTTTTTAGGCCTCACACCTTTACTTTTGCCGTATGTTTGTCCACTTGCCACATATTGTTACAACGCACCAGGTCAAGATATGAAAGATGCGTTCTTTTGTAAGCAGCCGATGTCTAAAGAAAACCTCTGAAATGCACCCAGAAAGCATTACAAAACATCATGAAATAAGGATTGGCTCAAGACTTTTTGCACAGTAATATATATTCAGATTTCGACATTTATTTCATCAGATTTTTACATCAGTAGATAATCACACAGTGAGCTGAGAATGTGTCCGCAGAAATAAAGTGTAGGATATTAGCTCCAGCACTACTCCTGTAACCGAAGGAATCCTCTGGGTGATGTAATTTACAAAGCATGTCTTTCTTTTCATTCCTACACATCATAGCTAGAACATAATTCAACAGACGACACAGAAGACGTTGGGGATGATGATAACAGTGACTGTGATGATGATAATGAAGAAGAGGCAACAGGAGAGGAAGATGAAGAAGAGAGGTCATTAGCTGGTGATGCTGATGAGGTTTCCACAGTAACCAGAGCCAAGCAGTTGGCTGAGCAGCTGAAGGCTACAGCCCAGAAAGTTCTGCGGGACCTGGGGAGGATCTTGGCGATTAGCCTGCTGGGTCTTGCTGGTGAGATCTTAGTGTTGTTTTTTGTTACTTTTTATTACCCCCTCATCTGTAAAAGGCCGATGGGGTGTTGTCGTCACCCTGCTGTGCGAGCGGGCTACGCGGACACCCAAGTTTGTGGACACGATAACTCGAGAATGAAGGGACGTAGATTTCAAATTGATACCATAGGTGCAGGTACCAGAATAATACTTGCGGCAGTAATACTTACTGCCGCAAGTATTATTATCTTTTTGCCTGTCTCAAATAGCAAGAAAAAAGATTGACAGGAGATTTGGAAAAACAGGGAAAATAAGAATAAATGTCGAAATGCTCAAGAAAGAACTGAAAGCAAAAACGCAGCCGAAATACGACTGATGTCTTTTACATGACGACATTTTGTTTGTTTGCCCAGACAAAAGCTGCAAGTTGGTTTTGCTTCATTGTAACGTAAAAAAATCAAAATTCTAAAGGAAATCCACGTCATCTCATGAAATTCTCGTTCATCAACATAGTCAAACAGTGAAAATCTCCATCATAAATGACCAAATCACCCTCTGACTCATGACAAAGATTCATCTGGATTTGCGTAAAAGTTGCTCTTTAAGAAATATTGTGTTTTTCCTTTAAGACACAAAGGAGCATAAAACTTTTATCAGGCCCACTTTGTTTGTACTTCATTTTCTGGACCTTTGTGTGCACTGCATATAAACCTCTGACCTTTTCTTTATAGGGATCACACTGCCATCTGCCTTCTCAGCCATTTACTTCCTGCTTTTCATTGGTATTTGCACTTGGTGGGCATGTCATCTTCCCATCAGCCACCTGGGTTTCAATGCGCTGTGTGTGATGGTGGGCTTCTTCACTGCTGGCCATATGGTGTGTCTGTATTTATACCAGAGTCTGCTGGCCCAGGCCCTGTTCCCCCCACAAAGCCTGTGGGCCAGGTAAGTCTTCATAATAACAGATTATATGCATATGCAGAATTGCAGGGGACAGCGACCCTTTGGTTGCATCATTTCATACCGTGCATGGTTATTCAGCAGATTTCAACAGAAATAGATGCCACATGACCGCAGGCAAAAGTGCTATTTCATCAGTGTTGCAGGACATGTAACTTGGGGGAAAAGAAACTCCAGTTGACATGACGAAACCTCTGGCAGTGCCAGTTTTTGGCCTGATTATTAAAGGCCGTGTATACGTCTTGATACAGTTGGGTCAATAATTTATTGCACAAACAGATTTGTAAGAGTGGATTTTACTGTCGAGATATAACTGAAGTGCAGACTTTCTAATCTAAACAAATAAAAATATTTGAATTCGTTGTTTAACAGTTTATTTGGGTTTCAGCTCAACACTGGTCTCTCTCCGGTGCGGTCGAATCACTTTGAGCCTCACATTTAAAAAGAAATTCCCTGTCGGCCTTTTGTCCAGTTATTTTTGAGCCTCTGATATTTTTGAGCCTCTGTTTAAAGCAGCTTTAATTCCTCAACAGATAATCCAGAATTTGGGTTAAATCCCTTAAATTAGAGCTGAAAGGCCACACTTGGCTCACGATTTACAGATTTACAGAGGAACAAGACAACGTTTTGCCGTTGGTTTTAACATTTGAGTAATAAAGACCCCATCTTTGTGGTGAAGTGACTGTGAGAGGCCAGTATTTAAACACATATAATTCAGCCTACAACAACAAAAATGTCATTTGCTGTGCCTTCATGCCTGTAAACCCTCCTTAATTGTATCAGTACACATATCTGTGGCTATGAAATTTCTCTTTCGGGTCAACTATTCAAGTTTACTGACGAGAAACGAAATGAACGCAGTGTGACTGTGCTGGCATGAGAGGCATGAGTGGAATGAGCCTCCACTGGGATTTACGGTCTCTCTTCTTCTCAGTTTCTTCCTCATGACGTCACGGCCCTCTTGGCAGGTTTCTGTATCGGTATCACTTAGCCAGCTGTTCATCAGTCAGCCTAGTCGACGTTTACCCAGCAAACATACTCCACTGTCATAAAACTGAGTCTGTGTCTCTTTAGTGAAGCTGACGGGAAAATAGTCAAATGTTCAATGTAGATAATGTAGATGTGTGATTATTATTATTAGTACTTTAAAAGAACTCTTAGCCTTTTTGATATTACTGTGCCATGTCCCAGGTGTCAGCTGATCCTAAGCTTCACACTTTGTTTGATCACGTTGGAACATGTTTGGTATCATCAACATAAAGATGAGTTCAACTCTGAGCTGTGATAAAAAAAAATGATTAGAATTGTGATGAAGGCACAGCTATGGAAGCCCGTTTCCGCCACTAAATAAAAACAAAACAGCTAGTATGCATAACTCGAAATTTCGAGTTATTTTCTTGAAATTTAGACTTACTTTTCTCGAAATTTCGAGAAAATAACTCGAAATTTCGAGTTAGCTCTGCCAATCAAAAATATGTGTGAATGAGGTCGCTTTCTTGTTACCCGGAAGCATATGGTGCAGAGGAGCGCGCATTCAAAAACGGATCCCAACTAATTGGCGCTTTGGCGAGTACGTTTGCTGATAGTAACACCGTGTGATTCAGCTAATAACAGGGATTTCATCATTTGTGAAGCCAGGCTGAAAACACTCAGCAATCTGTGCGACTGGATGTAATACAGCTTAGCTGTAGCATTTGTAGCTGACGCTTCAGCTTCTGCGTAATGAGGAAATCATGTCAAATTTCGAGTTACTTTGAGTTAATATGTCGGAATTTTGAGTTATGGATCCTTTTTTTTTAGTGGCGGAAACGGGCTTCCATACACAGCTGTTGCATATGACTGAAGTGTGTCTGTAACGTGGATGGTGACAGAAATAATACGATTCTGTTCCTTCAATTTGTTTACTGCATGTAACACAGGTCATGCAAATCTGTGACCCAACGTACTTGCACTTATTTTCATTAGTGATGAAAGACACGTTTCCAACTTAAAACCCCCAAACAAACAAACAACCCCCCAAAAAACGTGTACTAGTGTATCCCACCAAAGATTTGAAAAAGCTTTCTTCTTTTGTCATTCAATTCAAAAAGGTTATTCATTGTTCAGTACACATTTTGAGTTCGTGCTTGTTCAGTGCACACAAACACAATCATAGGAAAGACTGCTCATTGGATTGTTGAGATGATGACTCGCCGAGCCACAGACGCACATTGCTGGAACAAAGCATATCAATGGAAAGTTGACTGGAAGTGAGACTCCTGAGACGACAGTCAAGAAAACCCACCGAGAACCCTGCAGGGAATCTATTGTTGTTGTCAAGAGGAGAGGTCAAGGGTCGGACTCGAACTCCGGCCACTGTGTTCTAACCATGTAGTACGTGGTGGCCGCTCACGCTAAACCAGCACCTGTGAGAAGCTGCGTGCATGATTTTAGTGAGCTGTAAGCTGTAATCATCAAAGTTAAAACAAAAGAACATCTGAAATACTTCCCTTGCAAACTTTACTGAATTGCCTGATGCTAATCGTACTTTAGCATTGTGGCTATGACTCTACATCTTTGCTTTGCTATGTCTATGGTGCCGGATTTTCACTGATCACACCTGATCATAATGTTCTAGATCCTGACACTTGGTCACAACAGTATTAGTAAATCAATTAACACAGGTCTATTCCTCGATTTCTTTCTCTTTTTTTCTGCCTAGACTCTTTGGTCTGAAGGACATCATCATACCAGGAAACTGCACCCTGCCCTATGACCTCAATCTGAACAGCAGTCATGACTGGCCAGTTTATGTCAACCCAGGAATCCTCTTTTTGCTCTATACTACCATAGTGACTGTTCTCAGAACAGGACGTCACGGAGGCTCTAACGCGGTATCTCCTCACTCACTCTTTTTATATTATAACATACAGTGGGGCAAAAAAGTATTTAGTCAGCCACCGATTGTGCAAGTTCCCCCACTTAAAATGATGACAGAGGTCAGTAATTTGCACCAGAGGTACACTTCAACTGTGAGAGCCAGAGATTTTCCTTGTTTGAGGTGACCAAATACTTATTTTCCACCCTGATTTACGAATAAATTCTTTACAAATCCTACCATGTGGATTCATGGATTTTTTTTTCACATTCTGTCTCTCACAGTTGAAGTGTACCTCTGGTGCAAATTACTGACCTCTGTCATCATTTTAGGTGGGGGAACTTGCACAATCGGTGGCTGACTAAATACTTTTTTGCCCCACTGTATCTTTATATTCTCTTAGTACTGAATGTGCCCCCACTGGCTTTTCTTTGATAAAGTATTTAAACATAATGGAAAGCTTTGTTATCGTATCAAATCTCACATACTGAAACAGTGTTTATACAAAAACCCAAACATATTGATATTCAAAATATAAAAACAAACATAATAAAAATAACTCTTTTATTGAAAATATTTTTTACGTTAGGGAGACGTAGGAGAGCAAAGAGGCCCAGGTGGGTTTAACATGGCACAGACTCTGCAGCTGATGCACTTTTGTAGCTGCCACGTGACTTTTGAAAAACTGTATCTTCTGAAATCTTCTGAGGGCTTGTTCTTTTTCTGCAGGAAAAGCAGCAACAGGAGAAAAGACGCGAGAGGAAAGAAGAGCTGGTGGAATTACAGCCTTGGAATGAACAAAAAGACGACTATGAAGACGACACACAGGTAGATCATTTCTATTGGCTGTACAAAAGGCTCTATTTGGATTTATTGCCTACGGCTGATATTTAAATAGAGATTCTTCTTCTCTTCTGTGTTTTTATATCGTACTAAAGAAATGCTTGTCTATCTTCACTATATATCCAATTCAGTTTCAGTTGTATAGACCCAAAATTACAACAGCAGTCGCCTCAGGGTGCTTTATGTTGTAAGGTGTAAAATATATTGTAATGGAGTTCCACAGGGTTCAGTGCTGGGACCAGTTCAGTTTACATTATGCATGCTTCTCCTAGGCAGTATCATTAGTAGGTATAGCATACATTTTTACTTCTGTGCAGATGACAAACTGAGGTTCTTGTACTTGGCTCCAAAAATTCGTAGAAATACAGTGTCTAACCAGATTGTTACCCTGGATGCCATTACTTTGGCCTCCGCTAACACTGTGGAGTCATTTTTGACCAGGACATGTCCTTGTTAAATCTGGGACTAGTTTCTTCGATTTTTGTACAACATCTCTAAAATTAGAAACACCTTATCTCAGAGTGATGCTTAAAACCCCAGTTCATGCATTTATTACTGTTAGACTGGACTATTGTAATTCATTATTATCAGGATGTCCTAAAAGCCTTCAGTTGATCCAAAATGCTGCAGTAGCCTATCTCCCTGATCAAGCACTGCTAACTTACTTGTGGTTCCTAGGATCAAACTTTCCTTTTTGCTAAAGCATATAGCTGAGGCTGGATCAGGTGACCCTGAATCCTCCCTTAGTTACACTGCAATATGTTAAGGCTACTGGGGGCTTCCCATGATGCACTGGGTGTTTCTTCTTACTCATACCAGTATCGACCGTGCTGCTCTTTGTGCTGACATCCAGATAGGGCTGGAACTATTTAATATTTAAAACTGTCATATACCCTCCACATAAGTACAAATAAACATCTGTGTGTGTGTGTGTGTGTGTGTGTGTGTGTGTGTGTGTGTGTGTGTGTGTGTGTGTGTGTGTGTGTGTGTTCTGTGTTTCAGGTCGTACTCTTGTCTGTACCAACAGAAAGCGGAGGGACTGTGACCGAAGACAGTCAGCCCTATCTCGGTACCAGCTGCTATTTTTCACAGAAATGACTAACCAGTATAAGTCACCCAGTATGAAAGTGTGTCAGAAAAGAATCAAACAGTGGACAGCCGTTATAGGCCTGACTGGAGGACATCGATCCGACAGCCTGAAGTGAATCATTTATGATGTAGCGCACAAAAGTGAACGATATTCTGTGGACATCACTGACTTTTTCAGCTTAATTGAAAAACAACATTTAATTGTCTTTGAGGACGTACACATAGAGTATACTCAAACCAAGAAACGAGTTTTAATGGATGAAAAACATGTCACTTATAAGTACACCCAACAGTTATCTGGGATCAGGGGTCTCAGGTTTGGTGCCAGTGAATATCACCCCCTTATGACCTCAGCCATACATAAATGACCATAAGTCCTGTGACTGAGATACTTGCTTCCTGCAGCTCTAGCATAACTCAGTCTAACACGAAGGACCCCAGACTCAGCCAGAAAGCTGCCATCATGGCAGGTTTACATTTACAACATGCTCACACGAGTGCGCTGGTCCGTGCAGCCAAACAGTGTCTGACTTTTCAGCACGGCTTCACCTCTACGTGTCCACTGAAACAGGAGGCAAAACCACACAATTACTGTCAAAGGTGTGCTGACCAGCCTCCACTGGCACTGCCCCCTGAACCCACCCCTCCCCTGCAGCTGATCCTCAGACCACATCCCGCCACATACCCACGTCCCCCAACTTAGGCAGGGGAGCCATCGAGCTTCTGCTACTTGCCCTTGGTTTAATCCAATGTCATAGAAAAAAGAGCAGTGCCTGAGCGGTTCAGGGGCATGGTATAAGCACCATATTACCTGCCCCGCATCCATCATCCGGCAGTCCAGACGAAGGTGCCCCGGTTACCCACATTTCTAACTTTCCTGCCCTGGCACTTGTGCGGCTCCCGGTGAACGGGATACAGCATCCGTAGCCACCGGGACCTACTGGGAAATGGGACTGGCTGGCTCTTCCCTGCTGGCTGCTTGGGCTCTCGCAGGGACCCTGGTGCTTTCAGGCGATCCTTTACCAGGATTACAGCCTGTTTCTCTCCAGGTGTTTTTGAGTGGCTGCTGCCTGCTCCCGGTGGATCACTGTGAGCTCCACCACCATCGTGGTTAGCACCTCCACCGGTCGAGGCTGTCGCAGGCCTCACACTGATGCACTGGCGAACTCAGGTTTCAGTGATGCTTTGACACCCAGATTTTAGGAGCTGGGGATTAAGTCTCTGAACTTCTAATTGGTAGACAACCTGTCCACCTCCTCCACGTCCTCCTCCTGTCCACCTCCTGAGCCACAGCTGCCTCTAGAGCTGTAATATTGTAGTTTCTCGTTTTACCTCAACAAATGGTTGTTGGAGGTCTAACGCAACATTGTGAACATGGATATGATTCTTTTCTTTAGGTGCAGAGGCGAATGTGGCCTGCAGTGGGAAACGGGGTGAAAGCCCATTCTTCCTGCTGGGAAGAGTGGTCATGCAGCAGAGTTACGTCTGTGCTCTCATAGCAATGATGGTAACCATGAAGTTCTGTTCAGACTCGTTTCAGCAGCAGCGTCACAGACTTTCACACACAGTCACTTTGTGTCCAGGTTTGGAGCATCACATACCACAGCTGGTTAACCTTTGTGCTGCTGCTGTGGGCGTGTCTCATTTGGATCCTGCGTGCGAGGTACTGTTACCACACGTTTGTTACACATCTGTGACAGAACAAGTCAAGCGTCTGCTGCCTGGTTATTGTGTGTAAACATGTTCATTGATACTTCTTAAATATTTATAAATGTAACACCTGTAACACCCTCTAGAGGTTAAAGAACTCAATACTTACTTAATCCTGACGGTGCATCTGTCAGACCCTGATGAAGACTTGGATCGGTCTTAATCAGGTCTGGTTGCTTCCAAGAATGCATTTTTATATAAATTGATCCCAAACAGAGTGCCTCAGCAGCTCCTCTTTGATATATTAAAAAAATCATTGATTGTGGATTTTGCTAATAATAACTGATCATTAAGAAGAATACAGATATTGTAGGGAAAAAATACATCACACAACAATAATTATTAATTGCAGTGTTTTTTAACTGTTGTGCATTTAAAATTGTTTCCCAGTATTTTAATAGTCTGATTGAGTTGGGGGCGGGGTCTGTGTTTTCAGGCGACATGCAGCCACATTGTGCTCGCCATTCATCCTGCTCTACGGCTTGGCTCTGTGCTGTCTGCAGTACGTCTGGGCCATGGAGCTTCAACCTGAGCTGCCCACCACAGTGGGAACCATGAGCCTCGGACAGCTAGGACTGAATAGAACCCAGTACCCCTGCCTCAGACTGGGAGCTATGGTAAGAAGAGAGCATATGTGACATGATAACGAAGTTATGAAATTGTGACGGATTGTAACATTCAGCAGGATGTTTACCCATAAATATGTGTTTGGCTTTACTTATTGGTCTGTACAGCTCCTAGAAGGTTAAACTGTCCAGTTCTCACCATGTGCTCTCGAACAACAACAACAACAATAGCAGAGCTGGTTTCTCAGATCATTTCTACATCAGATACTCACTGATGTTGGTCAGAGGCTGAATGTGCAAGAACTGCATCTCGTGTTCCACAGCACGAGGGCCTTCACCTCTAATTCTTAACCTGACTTGATCTAGTAATTATAAAAGTCCACACAGTGAAACAGAATAAAGACACGACTAACAACAGATGAAGGATGAAAACAGCTTCATCACTTTGACAGCAAGTGTGCTGCAAATGCAACACGTGTAACATTAACAGCTTGGACGCTGCAGCTCCGCTTGTGTCTGTTTATTCTACCACAGAAACCTTTGAGCACAGTGATGCACAGAAACACTGCAAACATGAACAAAAACATCAGTGTTGGAGGGAACACAACACAGTAACACAGACAGACGTACTGCTGCTTAGCCAAGAGCCAGCTGTTGGTAAATAAGCTGAAATATGACAATTAGCTTTGAGTTGGATAATATTTCTAATCGAATCTGAAGGCGCTCGAGGGAATCGCCAAACAGTCCGGAGACGTGTCAGCCAGTAGCTTTGGCTGCTTTCTCACCACAGAGCTGACGTTTCATGACTAACCTGGTTTGGTGACTGGACGTTGTGTTGAGCACATTCAGCCCCTCCTTGGGCAAAATACTGAACCCCTTCATTGATCAGAGTGTGACAGAAAATACTTAGGGTATAGACTACAGTGATGTATGAATGTGTGTGTCCGTGCATGAGTGAGGCTGGTAGCAAACAGCACTTTGGAGTCTCAACATTGTTTTCCTTTCAGTGCCCAGCATTGGGCAAAGTAACACGGATCATCCCGTTGTTGTTGTGCAGCTTGGCTCATTTTTGTCTGTTTGGTTACGTTGTGTGTAGTTACTGCACAGACCGTTGTTCTCTTTCACTGCTTTGTCTCGTGTGTATTTGGTTTTATTGTTGATTTGCTGGATGCTCAACAATGATGTTTTGCATGAATTTGCAAAGTAAAATCTCGCTGCTGGTTGCGTTTGTACTTTTGTGTATTCTGCGTGTCTTAAAACTGAACTTGTGGTCTTCATGTTCGTCTTCTTTCCCTCTGTCTCTCCAGCTTTTATTTACCTTAACCTTTTGGCTGTTAGTACGTCAGTCAGTGAAGGAAAACTTCAGCAGGAAAAGGAAAATAGCCACACCACTACAGGAAGTCACTACAGGAGGTCAGAATCACACACACAACTTCACACTGACCTGCTGAATAAATGAAATGATTTAGGTTTGTTTTCATATCAGTGATTAGATGTTAAAAATTCTGGTAAAATAAGATGTACTGTGTTTATCCCAGAGTTGGGAAATTCCTTTATTGCAGTCCTTAATTATTAAGTGAAACACATCAAAAATACAACAAATAGCTCAAATAGGTAGAATCGTACAATGTGACAGAACAAATGTCATAAAAAAGTTCAAAACAAAACATTGATTCAAACTGGATCCTGATAATCAACGATGGATTACCACTAAAAGTAACAGACACACCCCGACATCACAAACACTCCAGTTCCTCTGGCAGTCTGAGTGAGGTCTCGATCATTCAGAATGTTCATTTTCCAGCACCGTGTGTGGGAGGTTATGCATTTCCATCAAGCAGAATACTGCAGTATACTACGACACCACCGATGTCTCTCTTAGCTTTTCATGTAGCCGCAGCTCTGCAGCCGTCTCCTCTGACAGGTCCCGTTCAGCCCGTGTGGCGGCAGCGTGGCTCTCCATCGTTACTGTGCTGTACACCTAACCTCGGTTTCTTCCCAACGTCTCGTCCTTATTAGACGAGGAGGCTGGTAATGAATCTGTGCTGAAGGTTCTGGGAGGCATGGTGATGAGCTGCTATGCCAAATACTGGATCTATGTCTGTGGAGGGATGTTCATCATGGTGTCCTTTGCTGGAAAACTTGTTGCATACAAGATCATCTACATGCTGCTGTTCCTGCTCTGCATGTGCCTTTATCAGGTATGCACACATGTCGTAGACATCATCATGCCAAATAAATGGCTTCTGGCCCTTTTGTGTTAAACTGTGTTAAAACGCCTCCTCGAATGTTTCGTATGTCATAATAAGTAATTTTAAAAATCTCTTTTAACTCGTAACTTGTTCCTATTTTTCAGGTTTACTATTCTCTGTGGAGGCGCCTGCTGAAGCTCTTCTGGTGGCTCGTTGTGGCCTACACCATGCTTGTGCTGATTTCCATCTACACTTACCAGTTTGAAGACTTCCCTGGATACTGGAGGAACTTGACTGGTTTCACAGAAGTACAGTACGTGCTTTAACTAAAGCTTTTTTAATCCTGTCTGCACCGTTTACGTGCCTGTGTGTGTATATATATATATATGGACGAGACAGAGACGCAAAACTAGAAACACTCACATGAGGCATGGACCTACAAAGTAAAACAGGAAACACACTGACTGAATTCTAAACATGCAAACTTAACAGCAACAGGGGAGACATAACATGGAACACAGGGAAGCCATATGACAAAGCCAAAGAGCAAAACCTAAGATAACCATAACAGATCTAGGGAAACACGAAACAGTACCACAAAGGACTCAAAACATAATCCATAATATAAAAACACGAGATCTCTCCAAAATGAAACAGGAAACATGAGAGGCAGACATGACAACATAAGACAACAGACATGAAACACACGAAGGGCAAGGGAGACTTCACAGGGGTTGAAAACACAAGAGGGAACTAATAAGCAAATGAACATAGGAGACCTGATGAGCTTAACATACTATAAACATCAAAATGAACTAAAACTCAAAACACTGGGTCCTAAGACCCAGGATTGTGACAGGGATGGATTAGCTCAGCGAAGGAGACGTTCTCACTAACACAGATTTAGACAGATTTGTGGACAACATATGGAAGTGATGGATCTTTAGTGTAGTAGAAAATGTTTCAGAGCTTTGAGTTCAGCTCATGAAAAACGGGAGCAAAAACAAAAGTGTTGTGATTATATTTTTGTTCAGTGTTTATACATATATATATAAAACGTGTGAATTTTGATCTTATGTACTGTATATAATAAATAAGCATGAAATCCAGAAAGCTAAACAACATGAGGTGGTTTGTTTACGAGCACGATCTAAGTCAAAGTTGTAATTGATACGTGCTTAAATTTACACAAAATGTCAGAAATCATGAAACATTTTTGGTAAAAATGTTTCATGATTTCTGGGGTGTGTTGGGCCATTTTTGACACAAAACAGAAGAAACAAAACTTTCTGTCCACGTCGCTGTCTCTGTCACTCCCAAAACTTTACCCTCTTCCTAAGCAACCACAGCTCATGATTTTTTATTGGTCGATATGCTACATTTTTCCACCAATAGGAAAGGGCTGGCATTTCTTTTCTTCTTTTTTTTGCACTGTACTTAGAAAATGCTTTTTCCCCGTTTCTTCCCGCATGAAACGTGACGATAGTATTCAGCAAACCCTCTAACACGCACCCTCATTCCACTTCCAGAGTGTAGCAATCAACCACAACCTGTGCTGAAATCTGAAATGCCCACGGTGTTGCTCTGTCATCCTCAGGCTGGCAGCGATCGGCCTGGAGACCTTTGCTCTGTCTGAACTCTTCACTAGCATTCTGATCCCCGGCTTCTTCCTGCTGGCCTGTATCCTACAGCTGCACTACTTTCACAAGCCGTTCATGAGAATCACTGACCTGGAGCAGATCACGCCCATACACAGGTAACACCTCCTGCTGCTGCTCATGACATGTAACGCTGTCACGTCTTAAGAAGCTACCCAAGTTCGTTTTTACGTCCTGTGTGGAGTTGCTGGGCTGGACAGCTCTGTCCTCGTGCTGGAACGGTTAAACATTTGAACCTGGTTTTAAATATTTAGAAAATGTAGAAATGATCAGAGGACCCACAAACAGCTTCGTTGTCCCTGAAATAAGTTGGGTTTTCATTCAGTTGTTGGTCACGCTTGGTTTTTACATGGAGTGACACCCACCACCACCTGTGTTGCGTTATAAAGAAAGGTGATGTTTGTGCTTTGGTCTAATCTTCTCAGAAAAAAGCGCAGCGGCAGGGCAGACCAGACTGGCTCTGCTGAGGTGCAAACGAACCATGACGAGGACCTTGTTGCAAACGCTGATGATGACTCTGAAGATGAAGGTAAAACAAAACCTTCAGGTTTCTTATAATTATGTAAAAGTTGCTTTCTAATATCATATAGAACTATGAGGCTGTTACATCTGAAGAGACAGCAACCGACTGCTAATTGATCATCGGGTTTATTAAGCTGTTTGTCCTTGAATGGGTCACTGGTCCCATTCATTCTGTCTTACTGGTGTTGATGTTCCAGAGCTTCTCGTCATTAGCTCCTCTCTCTTACTCGCAGTGGTCCTGAGGTTTGAGATTACACTGTGTGCCTGTCCAAGAGAATCAAATCCTAAACATTCCCATTAAATCAGAGGACTGAGCAGGCAGACTGGATGCACTGGAAATATACCTTTTAATTTAAGAAGTCATCCCAGTCAGACTCACAGATGTTTGTCTGATTTCTTCATTAGTGGAGCTGATGCCTAGTAAATGGGGTCTGGTGATGGACAGGTTACTGGATCTTTCCAGAAGATTCTCTGACATTCTCACCACAATTCAAGAGTTTCTCTGGAGGCTTCTGGAGCGTCACATCCTCAAGATGGTGGCCTTCTTCGCTGTATGGGTCGCCCTCGAAGAGGTACGGCAACGACTGAAGCATCAAGTTATTGTGTTGTATCTTTATTTTGAACATGTTACAACAACAACACAGAAAAAAGAGACAAACAAACAAAGGAAAACAAAACAGTAATAATTATAAATCACCTGCATGTTTAAAAAGCAGCAGGATGAGCTTATTTAATCCCGCCCCTGCTCTTCTTCCTGTTTATGGCCTATCATCATTACAAATATACTGAGACATACATAAGCATGCTTGTGCAGCCGCACACACTCTTATACACACATCCCTGTAGTGGGCGATCCACCCGGTCCAGCCCTCCCTCCTCTCTGTACAACTGGTTCATGCTGGGACGTTGCTCCGGTTCTTCACTCCACTCAGAGAGGCAAACACCTCGTAGTGTTGGACGGATACAGGGATGTTTGAAATTGAATTCCCACATGCATTATCCAAGCATGATGAGGAATATTCACCCAGCTGCACAAACTGTTTCCTGTCAGTAAATCCTTTTTCACTCAGCCCCCGATCCCATACTGCTCCAGTTTATTAATAACATGTCGTGATTGATTGCATCAAATGCCTTCTAGTTATCGAGGAATAATCCGGCTGCATACTGTTTCTGATCTATAGCATTTATGATCTCCTCGATTTATTCGATTAACGGCAGTGATGATGTTTTGATCTGAGGCCACACTGACTGTCAGAGTCGGTTCTGTTTCTCTGAGATTAGATATTAGCTGTCACTGTCCCATATCCTCCACTGCAGATGATGAATGTAGAACCACAGCGGCCTGTAAAAGTTAGCAGTGAACTCACCAACAAGGAGACATTACTTGGCTTCAAAAGGCGTCATTCAGCATTTCATACAAAACCCTCACGCTGGTCTCAAATCTAAGAGGACCATTTATGCTCGAGTTCACAGTTCAAACCTGTACTGAGATGTCACGCGTGTCAGACATTTATCTGGGCTAAGACTCGGCTAAACTTCTGAACACAAACCCAAATTTTACATAAGCTCTCAAAAAACACACATCCAGCTGCTACACACATGTGACGTTGTTGTTAGTGGTTCATGTAACCGCTACACGGTCTGTACATGCGTTCCCACATGCACGCACAGCACACCTACACTCAGTAATGCAGCTGATCTTTACAGACGCATATTTGCAGGTGAATCTCACATTTTTAATAACGGATAAAGTTTATCTGTCAGGAAGATCAAAGTGACAGCAGGAGCTTCTAAATGCTTAACACTCTTTCCTCTGGATATATGTACGCATAGCAAAGTCAGCTCGTTATATGACGTTGGTGATGATGACGGTGAGAAGGACAATGACAACAAATGTTAAGAAACTGTCCCGATTAGGGGAACGCATACCTGTTAAAGTGCTGTCTCTCTCTGTTTGTCTGTAGCCATCCGTGATGAATCTGGTCCTGGTTGTCCTCTGGTCTCTGGCGATGCCTTATGACCGTTTCAGATCCATGGCGTCCTGCCTGTCCACAGTTTGGGTGTGCGTCATCATTGTGTGCAAGATGTTGTACCAGCTCAGTGTTGTTGACCCTGACGACTACTCCCGTAACTGTACCATGGTGAGACTCTGCTTTACTGCAGGCGTGCAAAGCCAGTAGGAGAGAAGCGGCTGCATGGTTTGGTTAATACCTGAGACGAGCATGCGTTTGTGCTGAGCCTGTGTTTATGCAGTCAGTTCAAGGAACAAAAAAGAAAGTGGCCGGGGTCACAGACTGGGCTGAAAATGAGCTGAAAGTCTGGTTATGTTCCCAACTGTGACTTCCGGAACATCTCAGTAGTGTTTTATAAATCCGGTGAGATCAGAATAATAATTTTATTACTAATAATTTTAGAGAACTTCTTGTTGTTTGACTGCTCTTGTAGAATAATCATTATCAGCACTGGAGTGAGAAAGTGTTTGTGATCCATCTTTTCTTTTACAGCCTCTTGCAAATGAAACCAACCTGTTACCAGAGGAAATGAAAAACTCTTCCTTGTATAAGGAACCAGTGGATCCCGCCAAATGGTTTGGCATTAGGAAAGATGCTACAGCACTCGGATACAGCAAGGTATATTCATTTCACTTCAAATAATGCAGATGAATTAAACGTGTAGTATAAACACTAATAATGGCATTTAAGTCAAAGCCACTTGGCTCTGTGATGTGTTTGACAGCAGTGTGACCCGCGTAGCACTCTCAGAGTGAGGCCTTTGTTTCTCTTTGTTTAACTTGTACTGTCCAGCAGGATCATTGTACCTGCAGGGTGTCAGCAGCCCGGTGCACAGCTTCTGTGCACTTCTATCACTTACTTCATTAACACAGGTAGCTCAGAATCTAAGATGACTAATGCTTTGTGTTTCTCTGCACATGGTACATGTCAGCTGTTGCTCATAGACTCAGGCTTTAAAGGAGGAGTCACCCACTTCTCTGTGGATAAATCCTTCGCTGCACCTGCGTCCTAGTCCTCAAGTCCTCAGAGTTCCTGGCAATTTCTAACAAAAGACTTCAACCTTGTATTTAATATAAACATATGTGTGCTTCTTCAGAGAGAAACATTTGCATTTTCCCTTTGATAGATTTTGTTAGCGCCCTCATGTTTGAGCCACACATTTGTATTGCTGTCGGTAGAATCTTCATAATTAGTTTTTTACCAGTTTGTGCCTGAGAGTTGCACCTCTGCGTGCAGGCGAGTCCACCCTAGCTTAAAGCTTTACATATCACATTTGAGGTTTATTACAGTCAGCGGTGGCATGAATGCATTGTAGCAGATTGCATGCAGGTGGCTGTTTAATCAAAAGGAATTGCAGACACACGTACACACGTACAATTAGATGTTCTGTTTTACTCTGTGCATCTTACAGTGTACGTGGTTATCACCCAACTGTTATGAAATTTTGGTGAAAGCCTAATCTGATTGTTTCCTAATGCTTTTTTGCAGAACCATTTAATTGTGCTGATGTTGTTGGTTTTTGAGGCAACAGTGTATCGACACCAGGCTCACCATTACCGACAACTCCAGCGTTCCCCGCCCGTCATCCCGGCGCTCTTTCCTGGCGCCACAAGAGACACTTCAGACCAGGGCCTCATATCCTGCTTCAAGTATCTGCTTAACTACACTTTCTACAAATTTGGATTAGAGGTAGTTAAGAAAAGAATCTCTTACTGCACAAATGTGGGCTTTGGATCAGAGTATATCAGTGACAGCTGTGCATTTTGCAGGGAATCCTTTCTATTGTATACTGTAATATTTGTTTTATTTTATTCTAAAGAAGATAAGTTAAATATAGCGTTCCAGCGCATCAGTGTCGTTTTTAGTCTTAATTTTTAAATATCTGCTCTTTTTTAAAGATTTGCTTCCTGATGACTGTGAATGTGATTGGACAGAGGATGAATTTTTTAGTGATAATCCACGGCTGTTGGTTAGTAGCAATCTTAGTGAGGCGGAGGCGGGCAGCTATTGCAAGGATCTGGCCAAAATACTGTCTCTTCCTGTCCATCATCATGATCTACCAGTATCTGCTGTGTGTGGGCATACCGCCAGCTCTCTGCATAGGTGAGTTTTAAAAGCCTTCGATTTTAAAATAAATTAGATGTCAGAAATGTGTAATACATGAATAAAGTATATTCTTGCATATTTCCACACTAGATAAATATTAGTAATACAATATGTATGTTTTATTATGATAAATCTGTGGATGAAGATGCTCACGTTGCATCTTTTTGTTGCATCTTTGCCCATATCAAATCATCCAACTTATTTTGAGACGATGGAATCAGGAGTTGTAGACCTAACAGTCTCCACATGTGTGACTACTTCTCACATGTCTGAAAGAGAGCCCACACATGCCAAGAAGCAATCCACCCTGAACCAGCAGCGTTTAATAGAGAACCATGTCTTTGGAGATGCTCAATCTTTCTCCGATCGTTCTCTCAGGATTGCAGATTCACCCAGTGAACAAATCCAACAATACGTCCATGTCTTCTACAAAACCAAGCACTGTGTGCTCTATTCACTTCCCTTTAGCTCGTATCCCTGGATAACGACTTTGTGGTTTATATCAATGGATGCAGTGCCGTATCTTTACATTTATAACGGTAATTATTTAGGAAGCACTGTGCTGTTCTTGAAAACAAGACTGCATGATGATAAGCATCTTGAAGTAAGTTGATCTGGCACTATATAAAAAAAAATGTAATTGTATATGTTAATAATGAATGTTAATAACAGTTCAGCCTCCAACCTAAAAGCCTAACAGAAAAGAGCTTTACTGGCCCATGTACAGTTTTATTACGCTGCAAAAAAGCTTTTATTTTGAAATATTTCAGTTTTATTAATATCTACTTAAGCCTTAAAATAAATTTGGTCTCATACACCCCATGTCCCCCTTTAGATGCAGCCCTGCTGGTTGCAGATATTGCTGGTTCTGTGCGCTTCCTCAGGTGGGGGCTCCCAGTTTGCACTGGAATTGTTTGCAGCAGAGTCTGACTTGGTGGGAAGGAGAATTAGCAGTCTTAGGGCAGGGGTGGGCAATCTCAGTCCACGAGGGCCGGTGTCCCTGCAGGTTTTAGATGTGTCCTTGAACCAACACAGCTGATTTAAATGGCTAAATTAGCTCCTCAACATGTCCTGAAGTTCTCCAGAGGCCTGGTAACGAACTAATCATGTGATTCAGGTGTGTTGACCCAAGATGAGATCTAATACCTGCAGGACACCGGCCCTCAAGGCCTGAGATTGCCCACCCCTGCCTTAGGACCATGGTCCTCAGACTGGGAGGTGCATCATCCATGATGCAGACACTGTAGCAGTCCAGTCCAAACAGAGCTGAGTATAAAACCAGGCTGATCTTTGTCCCTACACTCACCTATGGTCATGAGCTCTGGGTAATGACTACATTAATGAGACTGTGTATACAGGCTTTGGAAATTATATCTCTCTCAAGGGTGGATGGGCTCAGTCTTAGAGGCTGGGGGAATCATTCGGGAGGGTACTTAAAGTAGAGTCACTACTCCTCCACATGGAAAGGTTGTGGTGGTTCCTTCATCTGATTGGGATGGTTTCTGGGAGCCTCCTGGATGTAGTTTTCCAGGAATGTCCTACCAGGAGCAACCCCCCCCCCCAAACAAAAACCCAGGACACACTGGAGAGATTATATCACCTGGCTGACCTGAGAGCACATTGGTGTTCCCGCTGATGGGGGGCGGTCTGGGCTTTTCTGCTGTACAGCCTGGATGAACAGTAGTGGATGGATGTGCTGTTTGTCTGAATTAGCTGAGGCCGCTCGTATTTCAGCTAGTAGTTTTATAGATGTGTGGAATGTCTGAGAAATGCAGGCGTGTGCGGACTGTCTCCATTTCACTTGTTTTATTTAAATTATGGCCGATTACAAAAGGTCGGTCTTATGTGTCAGTCGGGCACTTTTCAGAGAGGATGTTTACACATGTTTCTATAAATACTACTGTATGTCTCTGCTTTTGTGTGTGCTTGTTGTAGACTACCCATGGAGATGGAAGAGTCCAGTGTTGATGAACTCAGCTCTCATTAAATGGATCTATCTGCCTGATTTTTATACTGTTCCAAACTCCAGAAATCTCATAGGTTAGTCTGTGTGCTTGGTCACTCCATCCATGAGTGAACAAAGCAAACCTTTGTGTCACTGCCACTCCCACAGTGTGGAGTGTGCATATTCTAATGGAGTGCACTTCAGAGTTTGTATGGATTATTATTGGAAATTGTCACAAAAGAGCAGTTTTTATTACACTAAAAGGCATATTTGTGCTGGTTATGTTTGTCGTCTCACAGTTGTTCCAATAACTTCTGCATATTGTTAATGTTTATGACACTATTTACACAATTGTGTGTTAATATAATAATATATGTAGACAAATTCTGCTCTTTATAGTATAAAATCCAGAGCGCTCAGTAGAACAAGTACATTTGACTGTAATGTGTAGTCAGAGTTCACAGTTAACATATTGTCATGTTGTAGTCAAAGGAGCTTGCAAAGGAAAGCGTCTGGACTTCTTTAAGTTGCTTGAAGACGTTTCACCTCTCATCAGAGAAGCTTCTTCAGTTCTAAGGTCAAATGGTGGAGAGTCCCAGATATAAACCTAGTGGGAGTTTCCCCCCACAGAGGGACGAAAGGATAAAGGACACACTTTCGAGGATGCCAATGTTCACATTTTGGACAGAGAGGACAGATGGTTTGAAAGAGGAGTGAAAGAAGCATCTATGTCCACTGTGAGCGACCATCTTTGAACAGAGGCGGGGTTTACGACACCAACTCTCTGCCATCTATAATCCAGTTTTGAGTTCCCTTCCCAGACGCCTTAACGCCCACTCACATCCTGGGCCATCTGATCTCAGGAATTCGCATGATAAGGTGGGGCCAGGTTTCACAATGAACACACCCGAAACTCTGGCTGATTGGGACCCACACCCAGTTTCACACCTTGGCTCAGGCGATTAGAGGATCATCAGGGGTCCTTTTGTCCCTCTGTGGGGGGAAACTCCCACTAGGTTTAAATCTGGGACTCTCCACCATTTGACCTTAGAACTGAAGAAGCTTCTCGGATGAGAGGTGAAACGTCTTCAAGCAACTTACAGAAGTCCAGACGCTTTTCTTTGCAAGCTCCTTGGACTTCACAGACGTTGTCATGTATAGTTTTGTGTGTATTCCAGTTACTAAGAATTCAGTGCTGCAGGTGAAAATCATTGCGTTATGTTGTGTGCGCCCACAGCGGACTTTGTGCTGCTGATGTGTGCATCTCAGCAGTGGAAGGTGTTTGAGTGTGAGCACGTGGAGGAGTGGATGGTTCTCGCAGGAGAGAACACAGATGAACCAGAACCAATGGAAGGTCGATTGTTTAACCCTGCACCTAATTTCATGAATTGCAGGTAAATATCATAAAGTCTATACGTCTATATTTTCAGTCATTTCAAATTTAACCTGCTTTGGGTGATTGGAGTGATGACACAAACAGCTTGACAGCGTGGGAAAGTGGGAGTGATAAAGCTTAGATTTAGCTGTCAGCTCCCAGCAGTGGACAGATGTGAGGCCATAGAGCGTGCTTATTGAACTCTAAGCTTCATTTATGCAAACACTGTTTCAGGGAAGGAAAATAACCACATGGAGCTGAGTTCATATTGTAGATACTGTATAGAAACAACAGAAATCCCAGTGAAATCACTTATTTGTGCAATTTAAAGCCAATGAGATCAATGATCAATATTGAGATAGTATTGGAGAAAATGGAGCCCCCTTGTGGGCTCAGGTGGTAGAGCAGGTCATCCACTAACTGGAAGGTTGGTGGTTCAATCCCTGGCTGCGCCTGTCTGCATGCCAGATATCCTTCAGCAAGATGCAACCGCAGGCTGCTCTTCGATGCATCCATCACAGTATGAATGTGTGTGAATGAGGCATGATGCATGAAGCCCTTTAAGTTAGTTAGTTAGTAGAAAGTTACAAGATGAGAAGCAGTCCATTCACCCTTAGAACAGAAATTCTGCTGAGGCTGTGACCTGTAGAGGGTCAGCCCAGTACCACAGCAAACTGTGTGACAGTGCAGCCACAGTTTTGTTAGTTAGGAGCAAATTAGAAAAAAAGGGGATATTCTTGGAAAACGAAAAGGTAAAGTTTTTATTTATTTCCTTCCACATTTTCCCATATTTGCAAAATACTATTATTATTATCCGTTCATCCACCCGTTCTCTTTCGCGTATGCTTATTGGGGGGGCAGCTAGCCTATACCAGCCATCGTATGGTGAGAGTGGAAATTGTGGACTTGACGTATGTAACAGTATGAATAACTTTGCTTTTGACATTTTGTGATGAAAGCTTTAATGTGATGTTGTAAAAGGACACTTAATCCTTACTTTAACTCTCTGACAGATGGCCTCACACATTACCTTCATGATTTTCTAGCACATGGAAGAAGTGGTTGTAAGACTGTGCACTGCAGCCTGACCTGCCTGTTCTCGATCTAAATCTAAAGAAAAAATGGATTTTACTCATAGTTTGTCTTGCTCTCCTTCTCCATCTCACTACAGGAGCAGCTCTGTCATTCAAATATGTATTTTATGATTTGTTTTCTCTTTTTCCTCTTGTAGGAGTTACCTGGACATGGCGAAGGTTTTGGTGTTTCGCCACTTCTTCTGGTTTGTGTTGTCGGTGGTCTTTATCACAGGGTCGACTCGCATATCTGTGTTTGGACTGGGCTACCTGCTTGCTTGCTTCTTTTTTCTGTTGTTTGGAACGCAGCTATTGGGCAAACCATCCAGAACTCGCCTCAACCTGTGGGACTGTCTCATCATCTATAATGTGGCAGTCATCATATCTAAAAATCTCTTATCTGTGAGTATAACATCTATAGTTTGGTGATGAAATATATTTTACGTTTACATCCACAACTAAGCAACAATGTGTTGTCCTGCTTCACGTATGTTGATGATATCACAAGGCTAACCTTGTTTGACCTTGTTTGAAAAATAATTTACTCTTACCAAAAAACAACATTAAAAAAAATAAGCAAACTGTCGATGTGATGTCCAGGGACCGCCTGGCTCCTCCCCCACCACATGGCAGTGGTTTGCTGTAAAAATCAGCTGCTAAAGCAGGGGTGGGCAATCCCAGTCCACGAGGGCCGGTGCCCTGCAGGTTTTAGATCTCACCTTGGGTCAACACACCTGAATCACATGATTAGTTCATTACCAGGCCTCTGGAGAACTTCAGGACATGTTGAGGGGCTAATTTAGCCATTTAAATCAGCTGTGTTGGTTCGAGGACACATCTAAAGCCTGCAGGACACCGGCCCTCGTGGACTGAGATTGCCCCCCCCCGTGCTAAAGCCTCAGTCACACAAGGACAGACGATGGTCAGTGACATCGACTGCTAGGGGAAAATGTGTATTCCTCAACCAGATGGCGAGTGGTTTCTGGAGGTTATTGAGGCGATTGAGGCTGAAATAGGTCCACAGTGCTAGGTGTGTTCCACCTCTTCAAACGCGTTTGCTTTTACTTTGAGTTCAGGTGCTCAGGTAGAACACAACCAGCCAGTTGACCAGTTCAAACACTTGCTCGTTGTTTAGGGAGTGTTTGCAGACAAATCAGCTTTGCCCATTAAACTGCTGTGACCAAGGCTTTGTGATCGCTTTCAGCCAGCGTACTCCAGTAACCACTCACCAACCGGTCGAGGAATACAGAGGTCGTCAGGGGGCGGGTACCTGGTTGCTAGGTCGATGTGATTAACACGGTCTGGTAAAGCAGGACTCACAAAGTGTTAGGTGTTGTCATTGAGAGTCCTGTGAAGCTGTCTCTCGTCAGTGCTGTCATTTCTTTATAGGAGCCTTTGAAAAAGCCAGAGGTTCTGTGTCCCACAGAGACGCCTCATCACTTTGTGATATCATGATATAAAGAAAAAGAACAAGTTTGGAATCTGTGTATACAAAACGTCACATATAGAAATACTGACTGTGCTTTGTGTGTTTCAGATCCTGGCATGTGTGTTTGTGTTTGAGATGCAGAAGGGCTTCTGCTGGGTCATCCAACTCTTCAGCTTGGTATGCACAGTCAAAGGATACTATGATCGTAAGTTTTTAAAAATACTTGAGCTGCCGTATCAGTTTCTACTCAGACTGAACGTTGTGCCTTCAATCTGTTTTGGGGTTTTTTGCCAAGTACAATATGAAATGAGTCTTGGTTGTACTTGGTATTTTAAAAAGCTTTAATTCTGATGGGGATTGATGTTCTGCAAAATTCACATTTACTTTCTTTGGATTTCTTGACAGCACAAGCAGTTAGTGACAAGACGTGCAGTCTCCCAGTAGAAGAAGCCGGAATAATGTGGGACAGTATTTGCTTCCTGTGCCTGCTGCTGCAGAGAAGGATCTTCCTCAGTTTCTACTTCCTTCATGTGACAACTGAACTGCAGGCTTCTGCCAAACAGGCCTCGAGGTACGACTCGGTGACATCGCTGACTGACATCACGCAAACGTGCATGAGATGTTTGTCCTGAATTTACCCAAAAGAAGTTTTGAAAATGCTTTAATTACTCACAAGTTATATTTATCGCGATGCCAAAGACACAACAAATCTAGACGATTCATATTTCACCTGACCACAGAAGCGCTGCAGATATTACCATTGTGGTTATTTGGTGCATTCACCGGCAATATTTGAAATCTAAAATGTTGCACGTGCTGACCGAAATATTTGGCACAAAGTGTGTGCGTGACCTGGCCTGAAGCAATGTGCACGGGTATCAGTGACACAGCGTCTGCCAAAAACATGTTTCATCACTTCACTGTCATAGTGCACTGTTAATGTGCTGTCACCGTGACAATCACCCTGTCCGCTGCTCAGTAATACTCAGGAGATTAAAACATTTCATATTTAACATTTTGAAAAAAGGCTGTGGCCATAACCAGCTGGGACAGCAGGTGGCAGCTATACTGACACCTGTATTTACACGCACACACTTTTGTTCACAAACATGAAACGACCTGGTTCCTGGCTGTAAACTGCTGATGGCACTAACTGACCTTTTCCTCTCAGGGGTTTCGAGCTCTTTAGAGCCAGTATTGTGAAGAACATCAAGTTCCACCAACAAGCTGAGAAGAAATCGCTGTCGCAACTCAAGAGATCGTAAGTGCTCACAGCAATGGAAAAATATATCGCAAATTCTAAGAAACCCTGAAAATGAGAGTGTTCAGAAACAAAGCATCACAGAAATGAAGTCCGTGTCCTTCTCTTCTTTTGTCCTCAGGATGCAGAGAATTCGATCCAAGCAGCAGAAGTACAAATATGGACACAAAATAAGTGAAAGCTCCAAAGAAAGCCCGGCTGTCGGTGCGGCTCTTTTTACTGCCGTGTGTTTCCTGTCACTGCCAGAAGTTTAATCAGTGTCATCTGAAATCAATTACATACGTTAGATACAGCTTCTTTTCTTTCTACAACACTTTCTGTTATTTGTGCTTTGTAAAAATGTTTATTTGCAGAAGCATATTTGCTGTCTCCTCATCCTCTTTCCTGCCTCGGTGTCCTGATTTCCCTTCATTGTATTCCTTCCTGTTCCGTACATTTTTCTTCACTTCTGTTAGTCAATAAAACTTCTCTGTGCTGCACGTGAGTTAGCTTCACATTACACCCTTAACATTTACTCTTCTTTTGTATTTCTGTTCTTCCTTCTGTGTCGTTTTAGGACCACTTGTATTAGGAAGATTGTTTCCCCCAAAAAAGATTAAAACACTTGCCAGACTTCTCCTAGTACAACTGCTAGTGCAACTCTAAGCTTCGCATCCCCGCAGTGAGTCTGTCCTGAAAGCTCTTTGAACTTCTGTTTTCATTCCAGATGATCCAGAGATGCAGACAGGAAAAAAGAGGTCCAGGAAGAAGCTGTGGTACCAGCCGTGGTTGGACCATGCTGCAGGTAGCCTGGATGGAGACGATACTGATATGTGGAAAACCATACAAATAACCCAAACCCAAGAGCTCTGTCTGTCCAAACAACAGACAGAGCTCCAGGCTTGGCTACAAGATCTGTAGCCAAGCCTGTAGTCTTAGTAGTAGAACAGTCTCTGTATGCAGTCT
Source organism: Aulonocara stuartgranti (assembly GCF_965226115.1). Classification (NCBI taxonomy): domain Eukaryota; kingdom Metazoa; phylum Chordata; class Actinopteri; order Cichliformes; family Cichlidae; genus Aulonocara; species Aulonocara stuartgranti. The sequence goes on along the minus strand of NC_138949.1, from coordinate 1,064,871 downwards.
TGAATATAGAGTGTTGATCTGTGGAACCAGCAGCCCAATACAGGAAGTCTGCAAAGGCTTCTGGATGTCTTACAGAAACCCTGAATAGCCTCGCAGGCCGGTCCTCCCAACCACGTCCGTCATGGTAGCTCCTCTCTAGATCTGTGCTCCTGAAATACGACTGGGTTTATTTTAACTGGAAAACTAAGCCTAGAATGGTCTGTTACTTTAGAAGGCTGGAGTGACCTGTGATGTAGATTAATACTCAGACTTTTACCTTTACTGTTTCTGTAAAATAGTAAAGAGAAAAGGGAACGTCCACAATTTAGACTTCTTTGATGATGTTTTATTGAAGCAGTTTAGCAGCCTGACTGTAGATGTCCAGAGCCAGATCTTCATTTGACGTCTTCTGCTCATCACAGGAACTAGAGAAAAAAAAAACCAATGGCAAATGTTCCCGAGCACCATTTTTATACTCTGCCCTTGTGCATCCCCCTCTCTCCTTCTCTCTGGATATCCAATCACCATTGTTGAGATGCAGTCACCTGGTGTCCAGACACACCTCATTTCTCTCCTTATCCCTCTCTGCCTCTCTGAGTACTCTTACGCCCTCTCCTCCATTCAGAGATGGTCTTTCCCTTTTCACGTAAATGGCCTCCTTGACTCCCCATCTCTGAATCGAGGAGGGGGTGAGGGTTAGTGTCTTACATTGCTGTGATTGCAGCCATTCCCCAACTCTCTGTGAATGCGACTCATCACCACTGATCATGAAACTGACCTGACGGCCCATTGATAGTCAGTGATGCTAGTTTCAGTCATTGTGCAAAGGTGCTGAGATTTCCTCACCTGGATGACTGAGCTTGCATAACTGACACTTTGTGTTTCATTCAGTTCTTGCAGTGTCACAGTTAGATTTATTAGTAGCTATTTCTCACATGAACATCTATTTCAAACATTGTCCTCACAAATTAGCCCATGTGTCAGTTACATACATATATAGAACCAATATATTCTGTGTCTCTGTGTGTAACTGTTTTCACTCACAAAAAAGAACACAAATAATCAGCTCCGGTAGAGTCGAACTTTGTGACATCTAACATGCACAAACATACATACTCTGAATGCACTGGGAACAACTTGGGCTTCAGTATCTTGCCCAAGGATGCTTTGGTATGGAGACTAGAGCAGCTAGGGGTCAAACTACTTTCAAACGTTCCAGTTAGCAGGTGATCCGCCCTACCTCATGAGCAACATCCACCTCAGTCCACTCATCCATCGATGAAAACCCCTGTGTACAGACTACAAAGCAGGGAGATACAAGTATATCCACCTTTGCTCACCACATCTTGTTGAAGGCAGTTCTGGAGGGAACAGGGGGTGGCTGTGGTCATCAGCTGAGTTACTACAGTAACAACCTGTATCTATGAAGAAGGCAAAGTTAGTCTTTGTCATTTTTGGATGATGCAGTCCTGCTTGTGTCTATGAGCAGTGATGATTTTGGTTTGAACGATGCATTCAAGAACTATAAAATGAGCCGTGTTTGCTCAGAACGGACCATCGTAAATGCTACATGACCAGATTTTCTTTTGGTGCTATGATACAGACCGAGATTTAGATTCATTACTTGTCATTGTAGAAAGATACAGTAACATTTTGTGTGCTTACTCAACCACTGGCGAGGTATAAAAGCAGCTTTTTCAAAAAAAGACCCCAAAATAGTCACAATGAAAAGAACTCTAAAAAGTAGCATTAAAGGCAACAATAGCAACATATACAAATGATTGTTATGGCAGCATTAGAGACTTATTTGAGTTATTTACATGACAGTATGTTTTCCTACTTACAGTGCTACACTCAGGAGACTATTACCTGTTTGAATCTGACAGCGAGGATGAAGATGAGCTACAGTCTGAAGAACAGAAGCCTCAGAAACAGACTGCCTGTCAGGTGCTCACACACACAATTTATTCACACAAACAAAAGCGCAAAGTTTTGTGTTGTATGATGTATGCTGTTGCTAAAATGAGATGTCTCTCCCAGTTGGCGTATCAGGCATGGGTGACTAGTGTGAAAACAGCTCTGAGAGAACGGCAGAATCGACAGGGTCGACTGAAGAGAACTGAGGGAGACGAAAGAGCTGATTCACACGAGGCTCTGTCAGTAAAAGGTTGGATTTACTTACATCGATTTCTGATAAGATATTGGATCACACGGCATCCCTGGAGTCAAACAGGAAAATCTGTCATTTATAAATCTGTGAGAATAACATGTGAACTAGTAAATGACTGACTGCTCTCAGCCTCTTAATGTCCTTTGGCAGTAAAACTGTAAACAGCTTTGCACAACTGTTACAAGTATTTATGTGTGCTAAAATGATTGTGATTTAATCCATTCAGACAATTTTACGATGTGACAACGATCAGTTAGAAAACTGAAGCAATTTGTCTACAAACCCTCCAAATTTCACCCCAACAAAGGGTCTTGTTACATAGTTACAAGTCAAGTCCAGTTAAGTCTTTAGTCCAAAATGCAGTGACTAAAGGATGTAGTTCTTGATTGTAGTGTGAATGCTTAAAGCTGCAAGACAAACTTTTAAACTTTGTCTACCTAACGGATTGCAAAATGAAATAAACTGTATTGCTAAATACAAAAAATAGTAGCAAAACCATAGAGTAAAGAACATGGACACGTTGGGGTGAAATAATCATTTGATCCCCTCCTAAATTTGTATGTTTGCTCACTTACAAAGAATCTGTTGCCACCTTTAAGAAAGGGCACTGGACCATGTGCTCCAACAGCAACATTCAAGTCACTACTCCAGGTGGAGCAGTTTAAGGATCTCAGGGTCTTGATCACGCGTACGCTCTGTCAGTGGTTATGCTGATGCTCCAGTCAAGTCTGTCCCGTATTTAGCAAGTGAAAATAAAATAAAATAAACCGTAATAAACCATTACGGCAAGGCTGGGATGGTCCATTTGGTAAAGTAAATCCGTTGGGCATCTTTCTTCGCCTTTAGACAATAATTCTGATGCAAAAGAGCCAAACGGGACAGGCAGAAAAAAAGACTACAAAAAATGCATATAACAATTAGTATAGCTGTGGTTTTGTGGAATATATTGACCCATTAAAGATGCAATTTTATATATATATATATATATATATATATATAAAAACATAAATAAATTTAAAAAAAAAGAAAACAAGTGAAAGTTGCTATAGGCTCCTTGGAGGTATGTTTTACTTTTGTTTATATATTTAATGAGTCATTACAAAAATAAAAAAAAATAATTTCAATTAAGCTAAAGTGGACTAATTAACAGGCTGAGTGTGAAAAGCAATTCCAGCTCATTTGAAATGACCGAGCTCTTTACTTTCTCCCTGGGAGAGCCCAGCCTTCTTCACAGAATCGTTTCCTCTTTCAGTCACTACATTTGGTGCCACAGGTGAAGGCATGGATGAAGGTGGATTGCTAAATCAACGGGGAAAAGAAAGAGGGAAAGAAAAACAGCGGGGAAGAGGGACGGGGATAAAGGGCAAAAACCAAAAACCAACAAAATAAGCAGACAAAAAAATGCATCTATCAAACACCTGGATCACCTGCTGAGAAAGAAAAAAGAAAACAAGCAGAAGAGAACAAGAGTAATAGAATAAACAACATCACAATGATATATGGGAATATGACAGTAAATACTAAATATTAAACATTATTGTGCAGCACATAAGATCAACAGAACACAGTGTGCTTTGAGGTAGGAGCCAAAAAGGGTGTAGTTTGTGGGTGTGAGCACCTGTGTGTACACCTGTGAGCATGGACGCGCTTGTTTTTTAAAAGGTTCCTTCTTGTAATAATCTGCTAGAGGGTGTGGGGGGGCCACAGCCCCGTCCTCCAGGGCATGAAGCAGGTATGGAGGAGATCAAAACTCCAGACATCCAGAGGCCCCCAGAACACAAGAGACCAAGGAAGACCAACAGAGGGGCAGCCGCGCCACTGTCCCAGAAAGAGCTGAGGAGAGTCCCAGATGAGGGCTCACTCAGCAGCCGCGGAGCAGAAGCCAGGGGGAGTTGCAGTGACGCGCCCGTGAGCTCCGCCGGCAGCCAGCTGTGCCTGAGTGACCGAGCCCCAGGCCGAGAGGCCGGGGGCACCCCACCTCCGAAGTGGCCCGAGCGAGCCCCAGGCTCCAGGCCCCGATAAGCGGCCGCCAAGGAGTGAGCCGGTGTGTACCTGGACGCCCATCCCCGGACACAAAGAACCACCAACGCACCGATGTCTGAGGGAGTCCGCCACTGGCAGGGGAAGTGGTGGTAGGGGGAGATAGGCCTCCAAACCTTGGAGGGCCTGAGATGTCCCCAGAGAGGTGGCGCCTGATACCCAACCTGACATATAGACACAGACATACAGGCACACACAGATACAAACATCCATTCCCACCCTCATGCTCTCATATGCACTTACTCCACACTCAACCAACGTGGAGACAGACATAAAGAGCCCCCCCCGAGGCCCGGCCAGGGCCCCAGCCCAGAGACGGAGTGCCCCCAGAACCTCACGCCCATCCCGGACCCACCCAGGGCCAGCCAGGCTACCAGGTCAGTAACCCACGTCCGTCAGCACAGACCCTCCCCTAGCCCCGCTGCACGCAGCCGCGAGGAAACAGTCACCTGAGAGCCAACAGAGCCCTTAATAGGCCATGATCGATACCCCGGGTTGAGCCCCCCAAGGAAGATGCCTCCGGGGAACCCCCCGACGCCCTAAGCCTGTCCCTACCCCCACACCAATCACAACAGTGAAGGCGGGACCAAACTATGACCCCCCCACCCCCACTAGGTGATGGAGCTGATCAAAGGAGCCCAGAGCAATTGATCTGATGTGGTGGCAGAGGCTGTATCAAGACTGATGTAATCTAATAGATAATTTCTATATTGGTTAGAATTAAGATTGTTTTTATTTTTCCAGTTCATGAGGACAGTTTTCTTGGCTATGCATAGGGCAGTGAAAACCATATGGGCGATATTCTTATCTGTAGTGACATTATCTAAGCTGCCCAACAAACACACTAAGGGGGACACTTTCACTCGTTTTCACAACAAGTGGTAGAAGACGAGTTATGTGACAAAAAACTAAAATAATAACAGCTAAAGATTTTATTCTCTTTATAACAATATATATTTTTCAGGTTTTCCACCCATAGAGGTTTAGAGGTCAATACTGTGTGAAGTCAGCCTTCACATCAATTATCACATTTACATCATGTTGCATGATGAGCTGCAAATTAAACTGATGTCAGGTGAACTGGTGATTGCAGCATACATGACACACGCAGACCTGAAATAAACAAAGTCAACACTTTGTCCAAAGCATTAGAGTAAGGTCTACAAGCCTGGTGCCACATCGCATCTCTGGATGTTTTTCTCAGTTTTAAGTGTTCTTGAGCACCAGGTTTCTGGAGAGGATTCATTGGGCATCCACTGCTTTTTCACTCCTTTTCAGTCCAGCCATTGTACCTGATCAATGTTTGTTTTGTTTGTTTTTGTTTTTTGTTTGTTTTTGAAAAACAAAAACAAACAAAAAAAGAGAAATGTGTGTGTGTTTGTTTTTGAACTCGATGGTCAAACCAGCGTTGTCTCTACACATGACAATTTTGTGTCACAAAATACGTTGGTTAATTTCTTTAGTTGAATCAACAGAAAGTGTCAAAGACAGCAGTTTGACGGACATAAAATTGTATTTTTGGACCAACAAAGTGATTCGAGCTGTTTGCTAAAAATTGGCACGTCTTGGTTAAAATGACAAAAGAAGAACCTGCAGGCCTAAAACTTTCTGTCTCTAAAACCCGGCTGGCCACTCTCAGCCGTACGGCATGTGGTCGCCTGCTCAGTACACCGAGCTAAACCGGCGCCCACAATCGACTCGTTCAGAAAAATCCACCATACATTATCATCTGTAAAGTATTTAACTGGCAACACCTTCATTTATCAGCATGACAGTGATCCAAACAGTCACTACAGATCTGACATGATGGCGGTTTGACAGTGTTTGCAACAGAAATGAACAAGTCTCAGTCAGCAGTGGGTTATTATATCTGGTCTTTGACAACTAATGTGAAGAGAAGCAGTGAAACACAAAGGCACATGCTGTTATCAAAACAATTTATAACCATTTTCTTTCCTTCTGAAGACATGCAAAAACCAAAAAGTTGTCAGACTTATTGGTATTAAAAGGTCGCATCTACGTGGTAGAGATTGTACAGATATACTATACTAATGCAGATATTTACAGTCTTTGTGTATTTGATTTTGTCTAGGCTCTGGGGATGATGATTACGAGGAACCCATCGTTCAGGATGGGGAGTCAAAGCAACAAGAGTCTGGTAGGTTCACGTAGTCCCTGCTTTTCTGCTCTTGACCATTTGCAAAGGGGTTCCATCATCATAGTTTGTGTCCAGTTTGTGTGGTTTTGTGTACTATCAGATGGCTTTCTTTCTGTGTTTTACTTTACGAGAATGCACGCAGGGAAATGCAGGCTGAACTAGATTAGGAAGGAACACCAGAGGAACCACCGAGTCACAGAACGACATCATTAACTCAACTTACAAAACATGAGAATCCAAAGACTCAGGGAAAGCATAAAGTCCCGAGGCCCTGATATAATTTGCATTAATTATATAAGAATCTTTTTCAGTGTGGCTTCACATCATACTTTGTTGTCTGTCTTTTACCTGTGCAGGTCGTGGTGAGACGGTGCAGAGGATCTTGGATATTCTGCGTTTCTTGGGGGCGATAGTGCTTGCGATGGTTGATGGACTCACTCAGTGGCTTAATTTACTGACTAAACAGTACAGAGAGATTTCTACTGTTTTGTGCAATGAGCGCTACTTCATCATCCAAAAGATTCAGCAGGTAAACACAACAGAGTGTGCAGTATGCACAAGCAAGTGCACATGCACGCACGCACACACACGGATCGTACATATGCATGCATGCACGTACAAACACATAGAAACGAACACTAACTACAGTCTGTGTGACTCTGGTGACAGCGCGGATCAGCAGCAGACTCCAGAGATGATCAGGAATCTCAGGGCAGTGAAAGCTGCACCCTGGAGACGTGTTTGGACGACACCGATGCAGAAAATTCTACCAGGTACAGGTTTGCAGGGTCACCGATGTTTCCTGTGGATTTGATTTGATGTAGCTTTTATCCCTCTGGGCGTGGTGGGGAGTGGCGTCAGTTTTCAAGTGGTCCTTTGCATGAACATAGTTTCTCAGGAGCACCTAAAGGAATTACTTCAATTTTGGCATACATTTTTATTTTGACTGGGGGATAAAATGAATAGAAGTAGGTTGTCAAAGGTTAAAGTCATTATGACCTCAAAAACTACAATTTTCACCCATAATAAATGTATTATCCAAGGCAGAAATTCCTCTTAATGTATGGAACTGTCCTACTTCAACACTCTTTGTGCTTGCCATAAAATGGACTGCATAATTCTAGAGTATCTTCTCTGCTTGACTGTTTTCTCCAGCATTTATATTCTATATTCTGAGGCTCTAGTAATGAACAGTGCATTAGTTTCATCCAAATGGTAAAAGGCAGGTCACCAGAGGATTTAAATAGTTGATGTTGATTTAATTCTGTAGATGAATCCACTTCTTGTCCTCAATTTTTGTTGGTGTGTGTCTCAGGTGCCTGGAGGATAGCATAAACCAGTGTACCCCCAAGCTAAGACTCAACAGCAGTGGGAATATTCTAACTCCAAAACCGCCATCCAGCAGTACGGGACTGATCCCAGACTTATCCAACCAGCAGCAAGGCAGACACTCCAGAACAGCCAGTGAGCTGCTGGGAGACAGGTAGATGCTGGGGACACTCTGAGTAAAGTTACCGACACTCACAGGCAGTGATTGTACTTTATGAAACTAGCAGTGTGCCACAAAACATCTCTCAAGCAGCCCAATTCTAGCATGTTTCTATGGAAGCCCGTTTCCGCCACTAAAAAAAAAAAAAAAAGGATCCATAACTCATAATTTTGAGTTATTTTCTCGAAGTTTCGAGTTACTTTCTCGAAATTTTGACATATTAACTTGAAATTTCGATTTATTAACTCAAAATTTTGAGAAAAGTAACTCGAAATTTCGAGTTAATATGTCGAAATTTTGAGAAAATAACTCGAAATTTTGAGTTATTTTCTCAAAATTTCGAGTTAGCGCTGCCAATCAGTAATCTACGTGAATGACGTCATTTCCTCGTTACCCAGAAGCTGAAGCGTCAGCTACAAATGCTACAGCTAAGCTAGGTATTACATCCAGTCGCACAGATTGCTGAGTGTTTTCAGCCTGGCTTCACAAATGATGAAATCCCTGTTATTAGCTGAATCACACGGTGTTACTATCAGCAAACGTACTCGCCAAAGCGCCAATTTGTTGGGATCCGTTTTTGAGTGGGCGTTCCTCTGCGCCATATGCTTCCGGGTAACAAGAAAGCGACCTCATTCACGTATATTTTTGATTGGCAGAGCTAACTCGACATTTTGAGAAAAGTAACTCGAAATTTTGAGAAAAGTAACTCGAAATTTTGAGAAAAGTAACTCGAAATTTCGAGTTAATAAGTCGAAACTAGCTGTTTTGTTTTTATTTAGTGGCGGAAACGGGCTTCCATATGTTTCAGTGTATTCTCTCCCATTCCCTCTTCCTTCACTCAGATTCTTTCTTTTGCACTGCATTCATGTGCAAACGTGTGGTCCTGACCAGCCTTGTGTCTCTACAGGCAGTTTTTGATCGAGGAGTTGGAACAGAGCAGAGAGTTTTTTTCCAGCCAGAGCCGTCTGCTGAAGATGCTGTTTGCCATGTACAACCTGCTGTCAGCCAACTCTGAGCTGGTGTGCTATTTCATCATAGTGTTAAATAATGTGGTCAGTGCCTCCGTCATATCGCTGGTCCTGCCCATACTGGTGTTCCTGTGGGCTATGCTGTCTGTTCCAAGACCAACCAAAAAGTTTTGGATGACTGCTATAATCTACACGGAGGTAAGAACAGAGAAATGTTGTTATTTTCATCGTGTGGGCTTTTTCAGTTCATCCATAAATATCTTACTATGTTGCTCAGTATCATGTGTAGCACGTATGAGTGCCTCTGTCCACACCTCTGTGGAGTGGAGAGTCAACTGGATGCAGCTGTACTTGTATCCAGTAAACTTAATTTGTCCAAATTATTCAGACTAATATCTTGTGTTTTATGATTTAAAGCAGCCAATCGAAAGCTGGCTCATCTGTATATGACTTCTTTAACAGAGGACGGCGGGTCGGGGCTCTTTGCTGGTTTGACCGCTGGCTTCTCTGCTTCTTTTCAGGTTATGGTAGTGGTGAAATATATTTTCCAGTTTGGATTTTTTCCTTGGAACAGTAGTTTCGAGATGACCCTTGATAAGCCTTTCTTCCCACCTCGCATCCTTGGCCTGGAAAAGACTGACAACTACATCAGATATGATCTTCTTCAGTTGCTGGCTCTGTTTTTCCACAGATCCCTGCTGATGGTAAGTCCACCACTGATTTCGGCTCGAGGAGCCTGCAGAGTTGATTTCAGTAGGCCCTTGTCTGTGTGCTCCATGATGAGTGTTCAGACAGCACTGAGAAAAGGGGACATTTCTTTGTAATTTGGTTTGCCTGTTTGTGTACACACAGCGGTATGGCCTGTGGGACCATGAAGGCCCCATGGAGGATCACAGCGCTTCTCCAGAAACGTTTAATGTTGGAGTTAAAACTAGAGAAGGAGATGAAGATGGAAAGCAAAAGGCAAAAAGAAAAAAAGAAGAGAGAGAGGAAGACGGAGTCAGTACAGCCTCCACGCTGGAAAACCTGGAAATAGCTGAAATCAGCCAAATTAAAAAGGTTGGTGTGAATACGAGATGTTGTTTGGTCTCGGTTACTGGGCTGTTTTTAAAAGAATGCTTTGGGACATTCATTAAAAGCTGCAGGATCATGTAACACAATCAGCACATTTACAGTCACCTGCCATTTCATTAGTTACACTTTGCTAGAACGGGTTGGACCTGCTTTAGCATCAGAGTCGTCACGGTGATGGAGATCTGATTACAGTGAACTCATCGGCGTTTTCAAGAAATCCGTCTGAGATTAATTGAATTTTGTGACGCAGAACATTATCCTGCTGGAAGCAGCCTTTAGAAGATGGGTAGCAACAGGTAGGCTGTGGGGTTTAAATGACGGGCAGGTTGGTACTCAGAGGCCACGAGTGTGCCAAGAATTACAATCCCAGCAGATCAGAGGTTTCAGAAATACTCAGACTGGCCCGTCTCGCACCCACAACCACGCCACCTTCCACGTCACTTAAATGAACTTTCTTGCAGGTTATCTTGAGCAAGTCTACATCCCTAAATGCATTCGTTTGCTGCTGTGGGATTATCTATCTATCTAATCTAATCAGTCAATCACGCAGCAAGATAACCTTCATTTAAGTGACTTGGAAGCTGGAATGGTTGTTTAGCATATGTGTTGAAGAGGTGTACCTAATGAAGTGGGCGAGTTTATTGTATAATGATCTGGAATTAAGTCCAAATGTATTAAATCGCTCATTTATCAACACAGGATGATGAGAACTACGTTGAACCGAGTACCAGCTCTGACCTTTCTACCATACAGCCCACTGAATCAACACCCACTGGGTCGCAAGATACACCAGGAGAAGAAATCCTGCCTTGGGTGAAGAGTATCCAGCCGGATAAGAGGGAAGGAGACGATGAGGACGTGACAGAAGAAGTCCCAAAGAAGAGAAGCAGCATCAGGTTCCGCAAGAAAATAAAAACTCCTAAACAGCAGCACGGTAAAGGTTTGTAGGTTCATTATATGTAGACTGTGATGATAAAGGTTTCTCTGTTTCTGTGTGTTATTGTGGGGTCTTTACTTTACAATATAAAGTACTTTGGGGAAACGGTTGTTGTGATTTGGCCCAGTCCAAAGAGCTGATGTTAGTGGGGTTAACTGGAAAGTTCACAGGTGTGAATGTGAGAGTTGGCCCTGCCACCGACTGCCGACCTGTCCACAGTGCACCCTGCCTCTCGCCCTATGACAGCCAGGCTATAATCTGCCTTTAGCACAGAGACACGTTTTCTAAATACAGTGGTGTGAAAAAGGGCTCCCCCTTTCATCAGGAAGCGATGTCTCACTTAAATGTTTCAGATCATTAAACAGATTTAACTATTAGACAAAGATAACACAAGTAAACACAATCAGTTTCTAAATAAAGGTGTTTATTATTAAACCTACTCTGTGTGAAAATGGCATTGCCCCTAAACCTTTCAGCCTGATTACTTCAAAGTAAAACTAAAGCAACCCAACGTTTGAAGAACTACAGTCCGTTGTGGTGCCAAATATAGAACATGTTATCACCGGTAATTACGTGCCTGTGAAGGAAGCTGTCAATAAATGACCTCATTAAAGTCATTAGTAAATGTAATATTTGGATTGAAATGAAATGAAGCAGAATAAGACTAAAGACCGTTTTTTCCACCTTAGTCATCCCAGTGTGTGTCTCCTCCTATTTTACCTCTTTTATTTTACATCTCTTATGCTTTTGGTTGCCTAGTTGGATTAAGTGTATTAAACTTAGCTTTGATTCAGTTCTTTTCTCTCCTTCACTGTCACCTGTCCAAGACACCAATCATTGTTGAGTTTGAAGTGTTGAATCTAAAACGTCCTCGCTGCCTTAGGCTGTAAAGCCGCCCTAGTGGATCTGAGCCAGAGGAAAAACCGACATTACTGAACTCTGCAGTCTTTGTGGTGCAGTGGTTCGCACTCTCACCTCACAGCAAGAATCTCCTTCAATTCCCTGGCCGGTTGGGGTTCCTCTGTGTGTAGCTGGCATACAGTGGGGCAAAAAAGTATTTAGTCAGCCACCGATTGTGCAAGTTCCCCCACCTAAAATGATGACAGAGGTCAGTAATTTGCACCAGAGGTACACTTCAACTGTGAGAGACAGAATGTGAAAGAAAAATCCATGAATCCACATGGTAGGATTTGTAAAGAATTTATTCATAAATTAGGGTGGAAAATAAGTATTTGGTCACCTCAAACAAGGAAAATCTCTGGCTCTCACAGACCTGTAACGTCTTCTGTAAGAAGCTTTTCTGTCCCCCACTCGTTACCTGTATGAATGGCACCTGTTTGAACTCATCATCTGTATAAAAGACACCTGTCCACAGCCTCAAACAGTCAGACTCCAAACTCCGCCATGGCCAAGACCAAAGAGCTTTCGAAGGACACCAGGAAAAGTATTGTAGACCTGCACCAGACTGCGAAGAGTGAATCTACAATAGGCAAGCAGCTTGGTGTGAAAAAATCAACTGTGGGAGCAATCATCAGAAAATGGAAGACATACAAGACCACTGATAATCTCCCTCGATCTGGGGCTCCACGCAAGATCTCATCCCGTGGGGTCAAAATGATCATGAGAACGGTGAGCAAAGATCCCAGAACCACACGGGGGGACCTGGTGAATGACCTGCAGAGAGCTGGGACCAAAGTAACAAAGGTCACCATCAGTAACACACTACAACGGCAGGGAATCAAATCCCGCAGTGCCAGACGTGTTCCGCTGCTGAAGCCAGTGCATGTCCAGGCCCGTCTGAAGTTTGCCAGAGAGCACATGGATGATACAGCAGAGGATTGGGAGAATGTCATGTGGTCAGATGAAACCAAAGTAGAACTTTTTGGTATAAACTCAACTCGTCGTGTTTGGAGGAAGAAGAATACTGAGTTGCATCCCAAGAACACCATACCTACTGTGAAGCATGGGGGTGGAAACATCATGCTATGGGGCTGTTTTTCTGCCAAGGGGACAGGACGACTGATCCGTGTTAAGGACAGAATGAATGGGGCCATGTATCGTGAGATTTTGAGCCAAAACCTCCTTCCATCAGTGAGAACTTTGAAGATGAAACGAGGCTGGGTCTTCCAACATGACAATGATCCAAAACACACCGCCCGGGCAACAAAGGAGTGGCTCCGTAAGAAGCATTTGAAAGTCCTGGAGTGGCCTAGCCAGTCTCCAGACCTCAACCCCATAGAAAATCTGTGGCGGGAGTTGAAAGTCCGTGTTGCTCGGCGACAGCCCCAAAACATCACTGCTCTCGAGAAGATCTGCATGGAGGAATGGGCCAAAATACCAGCTACTGTGTGTGCAAACCTGGTAAAGACCTATAGTAAACGTTTGACCTCTGTTATTGCCAACAAAGGTTATGTTACAAAGTATTGAGTTGTATTTTTGTTATTGACCAAATACTTATTTTCCACCCTGATTTACCAATAAATTCTTTACAAATCCTACCATGTGGATTCATGGATTTTTTTTTTCACATTCTGTCTCTCACAGTTGAAGTGTACCTCTGGTGCAAATTACTGACCTCTGTCATCATTTTAGGTGGGGGAACTTGCACAATCGGTGGCTGACTAAATACTTTTTTGCCCCACTGTATTTTCCCAGTGTCTTTGAAGCTTCTCTCCAGGGTCTCCAACAAACCAAAGACATGCATATTCTTCTCGTTTGTGATTCTAAAATTGTCTGTAAGTGCGAATGTGAGCATGAGTGTGTTTCTCTGTGTCCTAGCGGCCTGTCCACAGTGTACCCAGCCTCTGGCCCCATTACAGCCAGGATAGGTCCCAGCCTTTCTGTAGCCCTGTAGTAGATAAGTGGGAGAAAATGGATGGATGGTTTTTCTTGCCACCAACAGTGATTAAAATGATGCTGCATTGTTTGAACCTTTCCTTTATGATCCCCGGACAGACCAGATGACCCCATCTTGTGCTTCCTACAGACCTGGATTTCCCTCGCAATAAGATGGAAAATCACCTGCACACCCCGTCCACTTACTTCCCAACATTCTCCTCCAACCTTTACAGTATCCTCTGGTGAACCTGAAAGCACCTGCCCAAGCGCATTAGATCAGCTTTTATAATCAAAGCATCATATCATCATATAATGTATTTATCAAACCTCCTCTGGCATTAACATCAGTACAGAAACAGCCCAGCATGGGTGTTCATGGCCACCTATGGCCACTCCCTCTCCATGTGCTGTGATTTAAGGCTCACTCTGGTTTTTACTGCTGGGATAATGTGTCAAGTGAACAAAAAGACAAATGTTGCATCTTCTAAAATATAATTCCCCCTTCCTGTTGTGCCGATTGTAGTTAAATCTCTCATCTGGTTTCGACTTTTCCAGTGGAGTCCAGTGGAGCTGAGACTGTTGACTCCAGTAAAGAAATGATGACGAAGAATCAAAAAGGCAGGAAGAGAGAAGCAGCCAGTAAGAGAATACGGGATGTGGGACACAAGATAAAACATGTCTTCATTTACGGGTAAATGAAAGCTGCTCCTGATGATCTCTTAAGAAAATGTATCATTGTGCTTCTTGTGTTAATGAAAAAGTAATGTTAAAAGGTGTGGTGCTGTAGTAAAAGCCGTGTGCAGTGACTTAATGCAAGCTGGTTTCCTGCAGGCTTCAGAGTGTTTACAGGCCAGCTCAGGGTTTCTTCAGGGATATTCTGCACTCTGAGTACCGGGCTGCCACCGATGTCTATGCACTCATGTTCCTGACCGACGTCATTGACTTCATCATCATCGTCTTTGGCTTTTGGGCTTTTGGGGTGAGACACAAGCTCGTCATTTTGTGACTAACGGTAAAATACAGAAATGAAAACGAAAACTACAAAGAGATCAAAACGATAACATTTGACCTAAATCAAGTGTTTTGGAAATGAGACTTAACCTCAGTGAGATGTTTGCCTGGATACATAAAAGACAAACCCCAAACATCTGCCACACAGCTGGAACTGAATAGGCCGACTAACAGCGCCCTCTGTATGCCTCATTGTTCCTAACGGTGATCTCAACATGTAACAACAGTCTGACCTTTAGTTTGTTGTCATGGTGTCCAAAGGTATGTAAGTAAATTAGCCAGACTGTGTTTTATTTGTGGTAAGTATTTATATTTGTCCCATTTTTGCCTTTATTACTCCAAAGCCTTTATTTGTAACAATGCTTAAGTTTCATCAAAGAACACAAACACACTGTTGAAACTGAAGCTGAATAATAGTAAATGTCTTAACTATAAAAGTACATGTCATGTTTGGAAGATAATCTTTAAACCACGTAAAAGAGGAAAGCCTTCTCATTACTTTTGTCCTGTTTCTTCAGAAACACAGTGCAGCAGCTGATATAGCGTCCACGCTGTCAGAAGACCAGGTGCCGGAAGCTTTCCTGGTGATGCTGCTCATCCAGTTCAGCACTATGATCATTGACCGAGCGCTATACCTGCGCAAGGCTGTCACGGGAAAACTCATCTTCCAGGTTCTGTTCACATAATAAAATTCTTATCATTAATTATTCACATAGCTTCACGGGGTGATCCAAGTTCAGAGGAACAGTCCACAAAAAACAAGAAACTATTTTAATAAAACTGATTTAAATGTGATCTTTCTCCCATTCAGAGTCATCCTCTCTGTAGGGTGCTATTGTTAGTTTACTCCGTAGAAGCTGCCTGTATCCTCCTGTGATTAAAAATCAGCAAATCCTAAACTTTGACCTTTATTAGTTGATTATGGTCATTCAGCTACATCTTTTACCTTACCTGGATCTGCCTTTATCTGCTCAATCGTGATGAAAAACTAGTACATCACCACAGTAGGAAAAGATGCACCGACTGACCCAGTCAAGGGTAACTGCAGTAACTGTGGCAGGACACAGGGCATTACCAAGTTAAATGCTTCGTCTCCTCTTCATTGATTGTTCTCTTACAACTGCACCACAGAAGGATTCATGACAGGAAACGGCTTCAATATCGTGGTCGCCCTTTACACCTGTATCCCTACAACGAGGCAGCGAGGCTGTCGTGGCTACAGCAAAAACAGAACGAGCTTTACCCCGATCAGATGTGCCAGGTTGAACCTTTCAGTGACCACACCCACCCTGGAGAGTCAACCACAGCACATAAACCCTCACACGGGCCACAGGAGAAAGGGTCAGCGGTCAGCACCTCGGTCGGTCTCTCCCAGAGGCTGTTATAGTAAAATTCCACGTTAAACCAATTCCCATTAGGGAATGCTGGAAAAAAATGACACGTTTGCTCCTAGTCTTAGTTTCCATGCTTCCAAACGCTTGGAAGTTGTGGACTCTGGGTCGTATGCAGCGATCCAGCTCTCGTGACCCAAAACAATAATTCGAGGTAGGTTTGAAATAGAAGTTTGTCTTTGCTCTCTGTGCAGAGTCTGGCATGAAAAGTGCACAGTGGTCAGAGCAGTCAGGGAGTGGTCAGCAGGTCAGTCAATCTCTACCTGGATGTGCACCAGAGGCTGATCTTGAATGGGAGATTAGACACTTTTACAGTTGGGTATGATTTTCAGTTTTTGTGAACGTGATTGTGTCATATATCTTCTGTCTGGTCTCTTGTTTGTTGAAAGACTCTTTTACATAAAATTGATTTGAATCTTTTTTCTTCCTAAAACGTTGCATCTTTTAAATCCTAAAATCACTCGTAGGTTGCGTCAGAAAAGATTTTTTCTTCTTATGTCATTTAGTGCTTCTGTAATATTTGTTAGGATGGCATCTGTGGAGCCACTCACTGCTCATCTCTGCTGTTGTTTTTCACAATTCTAACTATTTTATATTATTTTAATGACATTTCTTGTTTTGCTGTCCTATTGTTCTTTCTCTCCAGGTGATCCTTGTTTTTGGGATTCATCTTTGGATGTTCTTTATCCTGCCCGCTGTCACTGAAAGGTGATGTCTTGCATTTACTGTATTATTTGTGATAAATTATGACATCGATAATGATCTGAGTCCTGCTTTAACAAAAACAACTCCTTGGAGGAGTAATGGATGATTGTTGACCAGCCTCTAACAAGTGCATGCTTTAATTAGCTGCACCTGTTGAGCTGTTTATTAACACAAATATATAATCAGCCATTTCCATGCTCAAGCTGCAACTACATGCATGTAGGTATGCAGACATGGTGAAGATGATCTGCTGAATCTTAGGAAGTTGATTCTGTTCATCTGGACTGTTTTCAGTGACAGTTCGAGTCTCGACTGCCTTCGAGGTTTTCCAACCTTATAAACTGTACATTTGCACAATGACCCAAACTGACTAACAACAGGCCGCGAGGTCGGGTTTTATGGTCGTTAATATTAAATTGTAATATTCACAGAGAGTTGGGGAACGGCTGCCTTATAAGAGGGTGACAGTTGTACCCTCCTTCTTTCAGAGAGGATCTTTCTGTTTACATAAATGGCCTCCTCGACTTGATTAATATACCCAGACATAACCATCCCCCGTTTTGATCTTCAAAGCAAACATCTACCAGTCAGGGATCAAATTACTGACTGCTGCACTCGGCATGTCAGTGTGTCCTCGGTACAAAACCCCGAGTTGTCCCAACGCATCCATGGAAGTGTGAGGTGTGTGTGCTTAGGCCTAGAAGCACTACAAGCCTTATGTGGGAATAAGGTTTGCAGTGAAAAGTGCTTTGAATGTTCAGTTTGAGTGGAGGAGCTCTATAGAAGAACCATTTACTGCTTCAAGCTCATGGGAAGCTAGCAGCAATGCAAAAAGGCGATTGCTACAACCAAGGAATACTGCAGAGCATCTCTGAGTACGCAACATGTTAAACCTTGAAGCAGGCGGCTGCAGCCACATGGACGCCTCCTGTGGCCAGAGTTTACATGGGCTCATCCAGGGAAGCCTGGATAAACCACCCACCCGTCTGCCAGCCAGACTCTCTCTGCTCTGAGCTTACCACCCTGCAGTGGGAAACAGACTTTTTAATGGGAAATATAAGTCATGTTTCTAAAACTAAAAAGTGCTACAAAAGAGACAAAGTATTAAAAAAAGAGCCTCAAAGAAAATTATTGGAAGAAATAGGAAGTGAGATCTGGACTCTGAAACAGTGACCCCAGATGGTTTTCCAGCTGATTTATACAAGAAATTCAGAATAACGTAGAAAATAAGATCTAAGAAAGCATCTCTGCACGTGTTTGATCAGGGTTACTTGTTTCTGACAGCGGTCAGACGGGTCACAGAGGCTGCAGGTGAAAGTGTTGGACTGTTCCCGGCTGTTCTCTTTGTCTTTAAGATTTGTGGCGTGAGTGACTTTAAAGGTGTACAAACTTGTATCCCTTTGCTTTACGTGTGTGATTGCTGTGTGTCATGGCACAGGTGAAGCGCTGGGCCTGGTTCATTTGGACTCAGGCACAATTCACAGCACCAAAGCCTGACAGTTAAGGATTGCTGCCTACATTAACATTTCTGTTTTAAGTAATTAACAAACCAGTAGCGTTAGGCATGTACAGCGTGTCACTGCTTCCAAAAATTGAAGACATGAAATCATTGTCTTCTGCAAGCACATTTTTCAGAGACGAATGAAAGAAAGCAAGCGCATGTCAGAGGAGTTAACATGCTTAAACTGGCTGATGCACACTGTCAGAGCAGGCTAGTGAGAGAAAAGGGAAGGGGGACAGCTGGGCACAAGGTACCCACCAAAAAGCCTCTGAGAGTTGATTATGTGGAATAAGGCAGCAGTCTTTCATTCTGCTCCCAGTCTAGTTGGGTCTTTCGTAGCATTGGAGGCCTGCTCTGCACAAAATCCTCAAAATGACTCTCAGATTCTCTCCATGGATGGAGCACGGACAGCACTGGAAATGCTCCAGGACTCTCACGCAGAGCAAACAGACCCCCAAGTATATGTGTTTGTGTTAGACAGTTTGGTGCATATTGCTAATGCTGAGGTCGCCCAAATACAAAAGAACTGTGTAAAAGTTTCAGGTTTGGCATCAGTGATGCAATGTTCACAACTTAGAATAATAATTCAAAGTTGTGGCTGGCGGGACACACGCTGCAAGATTGGGTCCAGTAGGCATAGTGTGTTAGTAATGGTGTTCATGACTGTAGTCCCAACTGGCTTCAGATCATCAACAAGCTTCTCCTGTAATCAGACTCGTTCCTTCAGCCAAGATCTGGCATGAAGCTCCAGACTGAGGCCATTGATGGTCATTTTATAATTCTTCTACTTCTGATCAATCACACACATCGAATGGACCGGTGCTTATAGAGTGCTTTCCTACTCTGCCTGAGAACTCAAAGCACTTCATACATACAGCCTCATTCTCATGAGTGCTTGTTTCCATGCTTAATGCTTCCTATGTAAAATTCACACTCCAATATCTGCAACAGAGAGCAACTTGAGGTAAGCATATTCTCAAGGATATTGTGCATGCAGATCAGGAAATCTCTCCTGGCTGTCGGTACTGGAAGTGCAACCAGAGATTTCAGTGAAATGGGTCATGACGAAACAGAACCTGAACACCTTGACATAAAGAGTGAATATTCAGTTGGATATTTTTTAATAGCCTTTTTGTCTAAATTGTGTTTTTTAAGATTTTGAATTACTAGCATTTGTTGTTATTTGTCCTGTGACTCTTGGTTTTGGGGATTGTTAAATTCGAATTATTGTTATGCAAGTCTCACAATGATATGGAAAAAAAGTCCCATAAAATTTCCCCAAAAATGCAAGATGTTTCTTTTTTGCATGCTTCTTTAAATCAAATTCAAATCATGGTTAACGTTGTGTTTGTGCTTTTTGAGTCATTGTTGGGGGAGCACTGATACAACTGTGTAGTTTCATCAATAGCTGCGAGGTGGCCTGTCCCTGAGCTCACAGCAACCCAAGACCAAACATTGTCACTGTCTCACAGGTGCTTTTGCGTCTCCTGACAAAGGCATCTTTTGTCAGCAACTGTTGTTATAGCAGACCTACTTTGTCTGAGCCGCCTGTCCAGACTACAATATTCCTCTGGTACTTTGGCAATGAATGTCAAATTTGTGCAGTCACTCTCTGAAGTCACAATTTGCATTATTTTGCACTTTGCAAGCTGTTTTGCTGACTGTATAAACTGGTTTATGAGCTAAGTGTTATGTTCTTTCTCTCGTCTTGTCTTAGGATGTTCAACCAAAACTTTGTGGCACAGCTCTGGTACTTTGTCAAGTGCATTTACTTTGGCTTATCAGCTTATCAGATCCGCTGTGGGTACCCCACTTGTATCCTTGGCAACTTCCTTACCAAGAAATACAACCACCTCAATCTGTTTCTCTTCCAAGGGTATGTACACAAAGAAAGTGTGAGCTTCTCTGTGTTTGTCTTTGCTCTCTCCATGCAGCGTATTGCAGATATCTGTAGGTTCTTAGTCACTCTTGGTAGTTTCGAGTTATTTCAAAGAAAGCTCGTGGACTTATTTTACATTTGTGAAGATGTTTCCCTTCTTGACCAAGAGCTTCTTCAGTTCTAAAACATCTGACAGAAACTCCCAGTTATTTAAGTCCACTATTAATCATGTGAGTCGCCACTTGAGTGTCATTACCGTCACTGGCCAACCTCAACCCACCATCATGTCACCTATTTAAGTGAACAGGTGTGAGTGGGGACCATAACAGGGAGACACTACAGCTAGAGACAGCTAGGATAAGTTACTGAGAAGCATGTGAGATAGAGACCTGACCAAACCAGAAAAGCTTCCTGTCCAAATGGCTCAGATTTTGCCACATCTCCACTATGGCTGCCCATAGTGGACGTCATCACAGACACAGCAACAAGAATGAATGCCTTACAGCCAAAAGCAGAACAGCTGCACCTGAAGGTTGCAGCGGCCTTATCCATCCAACCGCACCATTCAGGAAAAGTAAACTATCACGTCCCTGAGTAAAGGTCAAAGTGTTAGTGTACTACCCAAAGGGAAGGGGCATTTCCCCTTGACCCACTGTTGTTTCAAGCTCAACCGTCAGATTAAAATCACCACACTTCTCAGTGACAAGAGAAGATGATGCCCCGCAAGCAGCGACAGGAAGAAAATCATTACTTGCCTACAACAATTAACCCTACATACCCAAGGGATGCTACAGCCAACATATGTGGACTTCAAAAAGGAGGAAGCCCGTCCCTCTTGAGTGAGAAGCATAAGCTCTTCATAAGTCCAGCTTAACATTATTAGTCTTCTTGCAAAGGAAAGACACACCATGTACGTCATGTATGTTTGAGATCAAGTGTGATAAATGTATGTGAAATGGGTCAGGAGTCAAAGCTGACTGCGTGTTTGTAGGTTTCGCCTGGTGCCGTTCTTGGTGGAGCTCCGAGCAGTGATGGATTGGGTTTGGACCGATACCACATTGTCTCTGTCAAACTGGATGTGTGTGGAGGATATTTATGCCAACATTTTCATCATCAAATGCAGCCGTGAGACAGAAAAGGTATGAAAGATACGAGCGCAACGAAGTCAAAGTTCATTAAAAAAATGCTCACGACCATTACACGTGGAAACCTTTTGAATACCAGCGCGCTGATGCACACAGGTGTGCACACGCGTGTTCACTGCTCGTAGACTTAAATCACACCTTACTTGGCTGCTACTTCAAAGCACATTGTGCGCTGTCTGTCCTGCGTGCTGCACAACAACATTCAATATTCAGTATTTACTGCTGTTTACACTTAGCTAGATTAATGCGATGCTGTTGTGTTTAGTATGTTGCTTTGTTTTTTTTGCTTGTTTTCTCTTCTTCTTCTCTCAACAGGTGATCCAGGAGATTTGTTTCCCTCTCTCACTGTCCCTCTCCCCTTCTGTTTTTCTTTTCCTTCCTCTTTCTTTCTCCCTTTCCTATCCCTCACTCATGTCTGTCCCGTCTGTAACATCTGAAAATAAAATATAATAAAAACAAAGGTCGATCAAATGGACCAATACGGCAATGCCACGATGATCCATTTGGCAAAGTAAATCCATCGGGTCTCCTTGTTGGTCTTCAGACAACAATTCTGACGGCTAAAGAACCAAATGGGACAGGCGGGGAAAAAATGCTCACGAATGAGTCTTTTTTTATATTAAACATGATTTAGTGCTATTGTGTTTCAGAGTATTCTTATCTGAACCTGCTTGGCGTTTCCGAGTTTACTGGATGGCTCCTCATAAGCAGTTTTTTTGTCCTGTTTTCTAACTCGTGGTTAATGAGATCAGGAGGACAATAAGTTGTATTTTTAAGAAGTAAGTTAAGAAAATCTATTTTTTTTAGTAAAAACAATCTCTTTGCCCTCAGAAATACCCACAGCCTAAAGGGCAGAAGAAAAAGAAGATAGTGAAATATGGCATGGGTGGACTTATTATCTTCTTCTTGATCTGCATCATCTGGTTTCCCCTTCTCTTCATTTCATTGGTCCGATCTGTCGTGGGTGTGGTCAACCATCCCATTGACGTCACAGTAACTGTCAAGCTGGGTGGATATGAGGTAACACAATCTTCAAAGTTGTTTCTTGGGTATTGATAAAATTGCTCCAAATTAATGTTAATAAATGATTAATTTAATTTATTGTTTATCTGTCAAACACATACGCAGACAGTATACAGGGATGATTTCATACGTTTGCTTGGTCTTGTATTAACAGACAACAGAAAGCAGAACACTAAGAACATAAACTGCTATTTGGCACATTTTAAGACTGTGCTGATTGTGATGAGGGATTAACGTGGAGTTTGGAAGGTAGCCAACCCCGAATGAAACGCCTCTCTGGATATGGTTACAGGACAGGCAACCTCTAACCAGTCACAGTGGCTGATGGTTTTTCCTTCCCAGTGTCACAAAATGCTTGCTCCCACGGGGCTGTGTGGCTGCTGTAGGGTCCTTACCTTTTCATCCTCCTTCCCTTTTTAATATTGAGCGTGTTGACTGTTGTTGTGATTTGGTGCTATAGAAGTAAAATTCGACTCTGACTCCAAACTGGGATCAGCCGTGTTCTTCTTCTGTTTCCAGCCCCTGTTTACCATGAGTGTGCAGCAGCAGTACATCAAGCCCTTTTCAGAGGATGAATATGACCAACTCGCCAAAGACTTTGAAGACAATGCTGTGCGTATTGGTTTCCGTTTGGTTTACCTCAGTGTACTGCAGTGTTACAGTATCTGCATTTGTAGCTGTTCTGTGCTCACATCGATTTATCTCTGCTTGTTCTGTGACACTCAGTGTGCCTCTGTCCTGTTTCACTGTGTAATCACACACCTGTGTTGTGTTAAGAGCATGAATTGAAAATAATTTCACATCCAGCATGTAATAGCACTAAATACCGGGTAGACAGACCGTTTATACTCCGTCTGCTCCATCCCCGGCTCGCTGTGTACTCTGAAACTGTGATCATTTTCTCCCTGTTGTTTTTGTTTTGGTTGATTTGTCATTAAAACTTTCTTCTTCCTTTGCGTGTAGGTCGCCATGCAGTTCATCATTCTCTACAGTTATGAGGACATTGTGACAGCCATGATTGAGGGTAGTTCTGGATCTGTTTGGAGGATCAGTCCCCCGAGCAGGCAGGAAGTCATTAAAGAGTTACTCGGTCCTGTTGACCTCACACTTCGCCTGTCCTGGAATTTTCAGAGGTAAAACAATATCAAACAATATTCTTCATCTAAGCAACATTCGAGTACATGCTTGTTAGAGAGGTACAACAGTTATTGTCTACAGCAGGGGTCCCCAATCCCAGTCCACGAGGGCCGGTGTCTCACCCTGGGTCAACACACCTGAATCCCATGATTAGTTCATTACCAGCCTCTGGAGAACTGAAGACATGTTGAGAAGGTCATTTATCCATTTAAATCAGCTGTGATGGATCAAGGACACAACTACAACCTGCAGGGACACCGGCCCTCGTGGACTGGGATTGGGGACCCCTGGTCTACAGCCATCTCTAAAGAGTGAGGCTCATTTCCGCCGGCGGTGGTGGAGATTTTGTTGATAGAAAAACGCACACAAACACCATCAGTCGTGGATTGGCCTGCAGTGTGGGATCATCTCTGCACATCTGTGATAAGCTGTTGATTTCATATTTGATCTGCATTCCTCAGTCATCAGTGTTACTGGTCCTCCTGTGAGGTGGTTCAGACATCTGACTAGGATGCCTCCTAGGTGAGGTGTTTAGGCCAAGATGTGTAATATCCACCCGATGGGTGGGTGAATCTGATCCTGACAAGTTTATCGTTGTCTGATAGACACTCACTTTTTCACACAAGATCTAGCTTTTATAAACAAAGTAATTCATAAAGTAAATAATAAAAATGGGTTACAATGAAAGCATTCTATCAGATAGAGTGAAACACATGTTGTGAACATAAAGGCTCTCAGACTTTTTGAGCTCTGCTGACGTGTCACTGAGGCTGTAACTGTTCTGCTTTCCTTCCTCTCAGGGACCTGGGTAAGGGTGGAACAGTGGAACATGCCTTTGATAAGCATTCCATCGACCTGGAACCTGGGAACCCAGTCAGAGCAGACTTGGCTTCATTGCTGGTTGGCAACCGCACTGAGCCAGTGTAGGTTTTCTCTCTGGAGCGATGTTTATGTTAATAAAAGTGTTTACATTAATGAAAAACATGAATAGTGCTTCTTTTAACAGGCGCTGTCTTGTATTTCTTCCAGGCTTGTTCCCAGTATGTTTCCTAAGTACATCCGTGCCCCCAATGGAGCTGAGGCCAAGCCAGTCGGTCAGCTGCACGAAGGTTTACAGATTTTATATTATAATGATTACGTTAGTGAACAATTATTTATTTAGGAAAATTTCCACAAATTATTACTATATAGTACTAAGATATATGTATGATACAGCATAGTTTGAACAAGAAGCACAAAGTCACTCACCTAACAGGTAGAACAGAGAAGAATCCTTTAATTGTCCCACAAGGGGAAATTTGGTGGTGGGAGCTGCTGATACTGGCTGCCAGCTCGGAGCAGCACCGGAAGTAGATGCACTCAAATGGGATACTGAGTGCATGTAAGAAAAAATACCTAGTGTATATGAAACAGTTAAAGAAAGGAACGACCGGAGCTGAAAAAATCTATAAGATACATGAGAATAACTGACATGAATAATAAAAAAACTGCAAAACAGGTTACAACGTTAGATTTTTACGTTACAATAGTAAGAAAAACGCACTGGAAGTATTAATATTATTGTCAATAAAATAAATTAAAAAACTCCCCAATAGCAAACACAATGATCAGTGACAGCTTATTGTGAAAGATTTGAATGGTTTTGTTCTTAATGTTCGTCCTGTCATGGCCAACAAACCTGCAGAAACTCTTTGTAACTAGTGTAGCAAACTCCATATTTATAAAGGCAACAGATGAAGATGAAATTACTGCTATAGTGACATCATTTAAGTTTAAGAGATCAATGGGTTATGATGGCTTTGATATGGATTTAGTCAAAGACATCACTGGACATAAGGTGAAAACATTTACCTGCACTGCAAACGGTTTATTCCCTGGAAAGGTTGTGCTGATATACAACGCTGGAGATGAACATCTGCACTCCTCTAAGATACTGGAACAAATAGTTTGCGTCACAAAAAACAATGTTTTGTATGCAACACTGTGGCTTTAGAACCAACATAACCACAACACATGATCTCAATATGTTTGTAGATACACTCCTGCCAAAAACAAAGAATATGCTGTGGGAGTGTTCTTACAGCTTAAAAAAGCATTTGATACAGTCGATCAAAAACCCGTACTTAACAAACTACACACATACGGGTGTGGAGGAGTCACATTAATGCACATTAATGACATCTCTCCAATTTCAAAGACATTGAAAGTAGTATTGCTTAGTGTGTTGTGGAAGCATCTGAATGAAGTAGAAAATGCAATAAGCTGAAGACCAGGTTTTAAACTATAACGCTATGAGATAATATAATAACAATGAATCTGAGTAAAACAAAATTCATAATATTTCGGGATCATACAGATTCTACTACTAGAAAACAATGAAAGACACCGTAGAAAATCTATAATCAAATCTCTTGGTCATGATGCATCACAAACTACTCCGGATGTCCCGCAGTGATCGTATTAAAGCCAAAACATCAAAGTCTCTTGCAAATTCTTTTTAAAGTCAAAGACTGCAAACATCATATATTCTATATTGTTCAATCATACCTGCTTGCATGACCTTCTGTGTGATATCTGGGGAAATGCTTATAAAACACAAATCCAGTATGCGCTCAACATGCATAAACCATCAAATACACTTTTTATTAAAAGAAATACTCCTAAACTTAAAGACTCGGTCGACCTTGGAGCTGCACAAATAATGTACAAAGCAGCAAACAAGTATTTGCCCCACAACATGCAGGACGTCTAATGCCGACTCATCATGACCTGAGCCAGTGGTTAGCAGAGATGGGCAGTAACGCGTTACTATAATCCGATTACTTTTTTCAAGTAATGAGTAAAGTAAGGGATTACTATTGCAAAAACGGTAATTAGATTACCGTTACTTTCCCGTAGGAACGCTGCGTTACTGCGTTACTAAAACCGTGATTTTTCTGCGAGAACGTCTCATGACAGTGACGTAAGCGAGTGCGACGTTAGTGACAACAGCTGTGTGCAGATCAACAATGGATCACATATCGAGTGCAGAGAGAGTATGAGCGTGCAGCGTTTAAAGCGTGGAAGTACTGACCTTACTTTGAGTTTGATTCCATAAAAAGTGACAAAAACATTAGTGTCCGCTGTGCGTGGGAAGAAAACTTCTTTTTACAGCGAAAAAAACCCCTAAACTTCCAACAAGCACCGAGTAGCTACGACGTAATGGGAAACTCACAGAGAAACTCGCGGATTCTTCCACTGACCGCGGCACACCTGCACCAGGGTAAACCTCCGCCTACCCCACTCCTGCTTTACAGGTGAAAATAGAGCAACAGGACCGCTGAGTCTTTGACTTTATTTATTTTCTGCTGTGTTTTACTTGCATCTATTTGAAAGACTGAGTGTAAACACACAAAATATTTTATTTTATGTGCTGGAATGTGCAGAAAATAGGTTTAAATGTTAAACTAATTTCTTCCAGTCAGAGAATGTTGCATATAATTAAATGTTTGCTTGATGCATAAAATTAAAAGATTAAAACTAATAAAACAAGTTTTAAAAAGAGACTTTTCCATTTGATTACATTTATATGATGGATTATGCAGAAAAAGTAGAATTGGGCTGAAAGATCTATCACTTTATCACCTCTTCAGGTTGTAAATCCTGTTTTTAAAAAGTAACTAAGTAACTAAGTAATTAATTACTTTTGAAAATAAGTAATCAGTAAAGTAACGGGATTACCTTTTTGGGTAAGTAATCAGTAATTAGTTTTGATTACTTTTTTCAAGTAACTTGACCAACACTGGTGGTTAGTAAGGACTAATGTAAAATATCACAGCATTACAGTCACAGGAGTGAGTATGTGGAACAAAGATCCTTTGATAAATCATCACAACAGTTCAGTAAAAAACTGCAAATCCCTCACAGAGTTGTAGCAAATCTACATCTGTGGGTCACAGGCTTTCCATCCATGCTCCAACTCAAAATCCCCAAATTTGGAGTATTTGGAGTATTTGGAGTATTTGGAGTATACCTCAAACACTAGGCAAAATAAAACAGTCACAGGCTTGATGTCAGCATCCAGATATTTTACTCCTTAACATATGTGATATTGAGAAACAGATTGTTGTCTTATAGGTAATGAAGCTGGATACATGGATATAACCCTGTCACTAAATAGCAGTGGGAACCAGGAGTGGTGGGACATTGCTATTGCGAACTGTGACTCCTCACAGTGTGGTGTACTACCCATGGTCATATTCAGTGACAAAGTCAGTCCTCCCAGCCTGGGCTTTCTGGCAGGATACGGGTAAGAAACACAACTACGAATGTAGGAGTTCTGGGCATCAGTCAGCAAAAACATTCATGCAACTGAAACAGTTCAGTTCAATTTTTTTATAGCACTAAATCACAACAATGATTGCCTGTTTATATTGTAAGGTAAACCTTACAATAATACAAAGGAAACAGAGCAAACCCAACAATCATATGAACCCCCAATGAGCAAGCACCTTGGCAACAGTGGGAAGCAAAAACTCCCTTTTAACAGGAAGAAACCTCCAGCAGGAACAGGCTTTAAATGCTTTATGTAAGCCTGCAGTGTGAAGTGCTCTAACGAGGTGCTACTGTGTGTTGCCTCACAGCGAGCAGGCTCATCGCTGTGCAGCCTTTGTATGTTCTCCTAATGCTTGTGGGGGTTCCTTGGGGTTCTCTAGCTTTCACAATCCAAAGACATGCACGTGAGGTTAATTAGTGTTTCATAACTGTATGCGGGCAGACAAAGTCCTTAAAGATGTGACGAAAACAGCACTGTGTGAATGAATGTTTAAAGGTGTAATCTGAGTTGTCATTAAGACCAAATAATCTCGATATAACTGTGAGTCTCTTTCTGTTTACTCGCAGTGCTGCTTTACAAAAAAGGTGCTTGATCTCTATAGAGCTGTTAAGACGTTATAATTGCATTCAGGAAACTAAAATGCTGTTATAAGTTAAAGTTTGGTTTCTTTTACTAGCTGACTTCAGTGTAAACATGTAATAAAAATAAATACATTAAAAAAATTCCCCTCGCGCCCCTGCGGGCGGTTTATCCTTCAAGCTCGGGTCCTCTACCAGAGGCCTGGGAGCTTGAGGGTCCTGCACAGTATCTTAGCTGTTCCCAGGACTGCGCTCTTCTGGACAGAGATCTCCGATGTTATTCCCGGGATCTGCTGGAGCCACTCGCCTAGCTTGGGAGTCACCGCACCTAGTGCTCCGATTACCACGGGGACCACTGAATGAATGAATATAGATAGATAGATAGATAGATAGATAGATAGATAGATAGATATAAATAAAATATAATGTAATGTAATTTTCCCCCTTCTTTTCAGTATCATGGGGCTGTATGTGTCTGTGGTCTTAGTCATTGGGAAGTTTGTCCGTGGCTTCTTCAGTGAGATCTCCCACTCCATCATGTTTGAGGAGCTGCCCTGTGTGGACCGCATTCTCAAGCTCTGCACTGATATCTTCTTGGTAAGTGTGCGCTGCATGTATAATAACACACATGCATTTAATGTAGACTCACCAATAACAGAGAATAATTAAAGTTAGTATTTCCAAATTGCTAAACGCACACATACACATTGAAACTACAAAAACACACAGTCGTGTCTGGAGCTGCGATTCTTTAAAATCCATGTCGACTAAACGTCTGTGTGTTTCAGGTGCGTGAGACAGGGGAACTGGAGTTAGAAGAGGAACTTTACTCCAAACTGATCTTTCTCTATCGATCTCCTGAGACTATGATCAAATGGACTCGGGACATTATCAGTCAACACCGAGACGGGCAATGATTGACTGCCTGAGAAATCATGTTTCCCTGGGATAAACTACAGTAAAGCACAAATGCAAAGATCTCCAGGAGACAATGCACGGAAGGGGATTGTTGAGAACACTCCACACTTACCAAGTGGACACCAGCAGACACACAGACCCTAACCCTCCTCTGTGGGACACATGCTGTGGCATATTTGCAGCTCTCTGACAACTTCAGTATACTCAGTACAGAGTGGACAGGAATGAGAGTGGAACTGCAGTTCATATCTGTTGTGCAAAGCTGGACATCATTTCCCTGGAAGGCAAAATCTGTCATATCATGTTGTGTGCATATGTGTGTGTGCACGTTACACTGTAGGTGGAGTCATTTTGCAGACAAAAACCGATGATAAGAAGAAGCAGCTGAAGTCTCTATGCTACATCAAAATATGCAAACTATAAATTAGAAGTATGTCAGCTGGTCACTATTTTAAGTTAACTAGCTCTTTTTCATTAAATTACCATCATTTACAAAAATGCAAACAGCTTAAAAGGGTTGGAACAAATACACTACAAGACTGCAAATCCTGAACGATTCATTCGATGAACTGACTGATAAGTTGGACTCATCAGGCCACACCCCCCTGTCCTCATCAGCTCTGGGATTCTGTAACTGATGTTTTTATGTGTACGACCATGCTGTGCATGACGCTGACAAACAGTCTGCCAAATATGAAGTCAGTTCATGTGAACCCCCTGGAATTAACTTGGTGCCAGAATGTCTGTGCAACTAAGCACTAGTACAACACCTGTTTATACATTATGGTGAAATATACATCATAAAACACTAAATTTCCAGGTTAAAAAACTGTCACTATTTATTCTGTTCATGCAAACATTGTTGCCATAGATATCAAACCCATTGTGACAGGTTTTTGCTGTTCCACGCTGTCTTTACAAAACAACCATTTCTTTACTTTCAGGTGGAGAGCGCATATGTTTTCTCTTTGTTTTTAGATATTAAAAGTACCTGTTTCTACAAAAATAGAGTTCTTGGTTTTTACGACCTGGCAAATGGGCTGAATCTGCGATGGTGTCATTTAAACAGAAAGTTACTTTTCATCGTTGAAGAAGGAACATGGATGCTAATATGGATGTTCTATTTTGGGGGGGTTAAAACTTAAGAGCAGTTCAGTCTGAACTCCAGCATGTTTGTTATCATAAGTTGTCAGAGATTACTCTTGAGATAAGAAAGATATTGTAAATTCAAGCGTCTTATAGTAGCTGACAACTGAAAGGTTCAGAACATAGGAAGAAGTCCTCCTGTGTGTTCTAAGTGGCCTAAACGATGTCAGGTGAGTTTTCCAATTATAACGTTCCACCAACATTCTACGATACACCATTTTATTAAATAAATATTTAATATTTATTCAAGAAACACCAAAAACCCCATGCACAAAGATTCCCTTTGCCTCTCCCGGAACTTTTAAATGGTGTTTGGACCCCGGGAAACATTTGGCCCAACATCCTGGAGAGGACACAGGAAAGACAGGTGAGTAATCTCATCTCAGCAGCTACTTCTTTGCAGTGCGTTAGACTTTGCACGCGCATTTGCATTAGTTCTCCTTCATAGTAGGCCTTATTTGCTCCCAGTAACAATCCTTTCCTCCTCACAGACAACCACCACATTTCTTGATGAGGAGCAGCCGTGCAGGAGCCGGAACAAAAGGCTACCTGCTAATCATTAAAATACTCAATAAATATTCAATAAATAATTAAACCTCTTGTGTGCAAATGTTACTGATGTGCAAACCTATGTTTAAATCTAAATAAAGTGCTGTACAAATTATAATACAAATAATGATATTAAGGGAGTCCTCTTCCTTACATGCCTACATGGGTTCACTCAGTCTAAAATCATGCATGTTAGGTTAACTGACCATTCTGAAATGTCCAGATGTGTGAATGTGAAATATTATTTGTGTCCCTTTATGGGAAGCAGATGCCAGTAAATTTTATTTACTGAAACACAATTGCTGGCTCTGGTTCTGGGCAAAACATTAGGCATTAGCAAGGTTTGTCCCCATAAAACACTGCAGAGCTGTTAGAGCAGGGGTGTCAAACTCAAATACACAGTGGGCCAAAATTCAAAACTGGAACAAAGTCGCGGGCTAACGTTAATATTTATTGAAAAAAAAAATCTTCCTCCAGATATAAGAATGAATCTCTTCTTATGGACACGTTTTGCTGAAAAACTGAATATGGAACAAGCCAAGCTTAATACTAACAATATATATATTAGCTGTATAATACCAGCAGGCCAGCTCTAATAGTCATTTGGTGTGGCTTCGCGGGCCAAATGTAATTAGGCTGCGGGCCAAATTTGGCCCGCGGGCCAGAGTTTGACACCTATGTGTTAGAGGCTGTGACCTGTTGGACCTTATTATAACAATATAGCACAGGCATAAGGAGAACACGTAAACATGACAAAGAAACGGCCAAGCCGGCCAGGAAATTAGACCTTCTTGCTGCAAGGGGACAATGCTGATTTTCAACATGGCTGCCCAGCGACCCTCTTTGTTCTGCTTCCCCAAGAACAACTTCAGGTGCCAAGGCAGCGTCGAGAGCAGATCCAGTGATTGTTTCAAATAACCGGACTTGTGATGTTTTACTGTAGTGAAAAAGTGAAAGATGGGTGTGGGTACATTACCGTTTAGTTTGTGGGTTACAGCAGAAAATGATCCATTTCATGTTCCCACGTGGTTCTGGACAAAGACATTTTCCCCAATAAGAGGATAATCACGCGTCTAACCTCGACTCATAGAAACTTTAATGCTCAATATTCTCAACAAGGAAACGGCTCTGTGTTTGTTTCCAGACGTCCTCAACCGTTTACTCTGATTGTTGCACATTGCCAAAGGTTATGTCTGCTGGAAACAGAAACACAGCTTTCTGAGTACATCACTCAAAACAATTGTCTACTTTGTCCCCCCTCTTAACCTTAAGAGTACTTTAATGTACTCACTATGTACTATGTACTCAGAAAGCTGTGAATGGTAGTCCATTGTTAGTCAGTGGAGCTGCAGTCATTGTGCAAATGTGCTGTTTATAAGGTTGGAAACCTGCAGTCAGCTGAGACTGAAGAAGTCTCCTGGATGAGCGACGAAACGTTTCTCCCACTGAAAACGACATCCTTCACATCTTGGTTTGCATAGAGGCCTTTAGAGGCCACCGGCCTTTAAGGTTCCTCACTTTTGCCACAGGTTTCAGAGCTTTTTGTTGTATTTACTTACCTGAACATGTTCAGACACTACAAACAACTTTAGACCTCCCTGAGACCATGAGTGATGAAAATTCAGAGGTTGTTAACCTTGAAATGAGAGAAACAAGGTTTCTGTTCGTTACCAGAGCAACAGACTTCTGATGTTACCTTTTATTTTGTTACATTAAAAGCAAACAAAGATAATGCAGTTTGATAAACAACATTTTCTACACTAAGATGATTAACAGTTATTAGCTGGAACCCTAGCATGACTCAGCATACTCTGCAGTGTCTCCTTAAAAAAAAGGAAACACACATAGTAGAAAAACACAATTTAGATGAGTATCTAAAAGTGATTCACAAAGAGCTATTAACCTTGTTTTTGGAAAGGCAGGGTATTGTTATATCTTTGGACACAAACCAAAGGTCATCAACTACAATTATTGCACTCAGAAATGTTTAGATCTACAACATAAAAATTGTTTGAGATGTATGTTTCTCTTCCACCATCACCAAGTGATCTTACACGACTGTTTCATAGAAGTAATCCGTCACCCCCTACAAGGAATGCAGGAATTTGAAGAGTTTCAGTCAGGTTTCAGAGCTCATCACAGCACAGAAACAGCTTTAGTGAAGGTTACAAATGATCTTCTTATGGCCTCTGACAGTGGACTCATCTCTGTGCTTGTCCTGCTAGACCTCAGTGCAGCGTTCGATACTGTCGACCATAATATCCTATTAGAGCAATTAGAACATGCTGTAGGTATTACAGGTACTGCGCTGCAGTGGTTTGTATCATATCTATCTAATAGACTCCAGTTTGTGCATGTAAATGGAGAGTCCTCTTCACACACTGAGGTTAATTATGGAGTTCCACAGGGTTCAGTGCTAGGACCAATTCTGTTTACATTATACATGCTTCCTAGCTTGCTAGCATGCTTTCCAGGCTGGACTACTGTCACTTTTATCTTAAAGAGCTCATCGTACTGTGTCATTGCATACAGATGCAGGCTTCTCTGTGGGTCCTGGGGTATTTAATTAGAATGGGAAACAACCCTTAGCTTAGGTTCCAGGTTCCTCTTCTATTGAATCAAATCCCAGTTTGTGTTTCTATTTCACTTACTGTGTAGTCAAAGTCAAAGTCAAAGTCAACTTTATTTGTCGATTCTTCCACATGTACAGGACATACGGAGAATAGAAATTGCGTTACTCTTCAATCCCTAGATAAATAGCAAATGAACTGTATACACCACTCTGTTAATTATTAATCTTTGCCTCTCTTCCACAGCGTGTCGTTGTCCTGCTCACACCCAACCAATCATGGCAGATGGCCCCGCCCCACCCTGAGCTTGGCTCTGCCAAAGGTTTCTTCCTGTTAAAAGGGAGTTTCTCCTTTCCACCGTCGCCAAAGTGCTTGCTCAAAGTGGAAAATGTGATTGTTGGGTTTTCTCTGTATTATTCTTGGGTCTTTACCTTACAATATAAAGTGCCTTGAGGCAACTGTTGTGTGTGAAGAAAAACAAAAACTGAAAGTTATTTTATTTGGAAAAGTTTGTTTATTTTTCTCAGTCAGTTCATCCAAATTTCAATGTTTGGCCTACCAACAACAATATCTATTAAGCAGTAAAACCTAAGTACAACAGAGTAATTGGAACAGTCAGCTGAATCAAAGACACAAGACAACTGTGTGAGCACCCACACCAACATTGTGACACAGTTCAACTCCATCTGTCCCAGTTCACACAAGTCACATGTCAAAGGGAACAGATCATGTTTTATTCCAGCTCCACAAGCAGGTCTCCTTCCCCCACAGTCTCGCCCGGCTTACAGTGGACACTCTTAACCTGTAAGGACACACGTGCAGTTAAACACAAACTTTAAATAATGCATTTACAGTTTTACAAACACACCACTTAAACTCTATGCTCTGGATTGCGGATGTCACACTCCAGTCTTTCAGGGCCGATGTCTGTCTGGACTAGAACTTGACTGAATGCTGAGGTGGCAGTTCAGCCATTTGATTCATGTTACAGCAGCTCATGAGTGCAATAAACAAACTTTTAGAAGTACATTTTTCTAAAAACATTTACTTATATATATATATTTAAATTTACTTGAGTAGGGTTAGGGGTTGCCTCCTCAGCATGCAGTCAGGTCACTGTAGAGTCTTGCTAATCACATATTAATTTTATTTAGGTGTGTTGCAGCAGGAACCATGGAGAAGTTTGAAGAAACCAGCGTTTGAGGACCGGAGTTTGACCCCCCGACCTAGATAATACTACTGAAATCTAGTGATGGGAGTAACTGTCACATTTCCTGTTACCTTTGCTTGCTTGACAGCAGTCAAACTGTTCTGCATCTTCATGGCTTCAATTACACAAATCTCCTGACCTTCTGCAACCTAAAAAAAAAACAGAGTGTGTAAAAGCAATGGCTTAACTGTAAATGTAAATGTTTAAGAAGGGATGACTAAAAGCTACTCCTGCTGCCTTCCGTGCACCATTTGTCAACATGCGCATATTCAAGAGATTTATTTGAAGCTCAGGCTGCCATCTACGAGGAGCGACAGCCCTGTTGAACAGAGACTGGCAGCACGTAGACTCCAAATGTTTCTTGTGACAAACTGATGGCATTTTGTTAACTGCAAAAATAATGGTTTTCCTTTCTTTTCACTGATAGGCTCAATCTCCTGGCTCACCTGGTCTTATAGTGTTTTTCTACTTTACCTGAGCAGTCAAAGCTCTTTATACAACATGCCTCATTCACCCATTCATACACAGGGTGCTTGACCTCATTTAAGCATTACGCTGGTAGTGAAAGATGGGCAGCATCGCCAGTTTCTGAGGAATATGAATAATGTTAACATGGACAATTATGAGAACCTGACAGAGTAATGTGAGTGAACTGAAGATAAAAACATGGATTAAACAGATAAAACAGTCTAGTTTTGGAGTAAAACTGTTTGGTGTGATTGCAGAGGGAGAAAAAAACCCCATACATTTAAAATAACGCCCAACAACATTCAGTGACTCTAATCTATGAATATATAAGAACATGAAATGTCAAAATACACTCACAGGCTGCAGCATGCATTCAAAAACTCACCAACTTAAACTTTGATTCTATGCTTAAGAATTAAAATAATGTTGAATCTTAATCATTTCTGCACATCTGCACAGTCTTACCAGCAACATGTCAACTACAACAGGCTTTCCCCCATTATGAACTATGAACTCATTAAACAGCATTTAAACGATGTGTACATATTGGAATGTGTTACCGTATCTCCAGGTTTGACAGATACAGCCACAACTGTTCCCGGCATCGGTGAACGCAGGATGCTGCTCGTGTCCTCTGAAGCTTTTTCTGGCATGTAGGAGTTCAACTCTGCAGCCAGCTTGGACAGAACTCGAACCTTAAACTATATATATTTACAAGAAAAAGAAACGTATGGGGAACAGTGGGATGTTTGGCACTGCAATATATCAATAACATGGAAAGTTCTTCTGATCATACATACATACATACAGCCACTAGCCTACATTTTGAATTATTCAGTCTTACCAAGGTGCCCAGGTACTGTAGGACAATCACTCCTGCAGCATCTCTGGAAAGGCACTATAAAAAAGAGAGAATACGTTATCTGTATTACAGCTGACATCTTTCATTATTTTATTGTTACTGGTGAGTTTAGCACATTTCTGTTCTAAATTTGTTCTGCCAAGACGCCGGTGTCCCCCAGTTTAAAAACTATTTAAAAAAACTTGCTGCGTCTTCAGAGGGTCAGGCAGGAATGAGGCATGAAGTAACTGAGTGCACTGATAAAAGCTGCACCACATGGACAGACATTTTGGTTTTACCACTTTTCCACCATATCACCATGGCTCCAATCCGTTTGAGGTCTCTTTACCAACACTTAGCTGTGTGTTACCTGTAGCATTCTGTGTGTGCCGTTGACTGTGAGTGGCAGCAATGGGGAGGCCAGATTCAACGCTCCCCAAACTTCCACCTTCGCTCCATCTATCTCCACCTGCAGACACAGTTAACACAGTCTAACTGGAGAGCCACTCTTTCACATCACACAATGCTCACACTGTTGTTTTATTATCTGAATGAATCGGGACTTCTGATGATCACCAATAGCTTTCCAATCAAGACAAATTCTGGCTTGAATTCCTATTAACTAATCTTTAAATTCATATTAAACTTAATCTGCAGTCAAATACACTCACCTGCCATTTTATTAGATACACCCTTTCCCCTGCTTGCCACCCCATGGCTCCGTTTCTATGTAAAAGGTCAAGTAACTGAATTTAAAGTAGTGATTATTTTCGACCTGCTGTGTGAACGTACTGCTTCTTTTTTAGCTCGTTTCTACTCGTTGTAACTTGCCTCGTTCACCCATTTACTCCCATTTGCAAAAGCACTTTTTTCTATGCTCTGTTTCTGTCTCCTGACACAGTGTAGATAAACTTTGCTGCCACAGAGGTCAGTTATCATGTTACCAGTATTACTTCCTCACTGCATACTGGATACTCTGAAAAAGAGCAGAAGTTTGACTCCTTGATATAATTTTTAAATGTGCATTAAAAGCAGATATTTTGTAAGGTGGAGTGGAAAGCCAGGAAAAATAGTTTGTTTTTTAAATCTAGATGAACAAACAAACCCAACCCTAAACTGGGACATCTCACCTCATCACTAAGAGGACAACCCCAGCTCTGTAGCCAAGCTGAGTTAGAGGTCTGCTAAGCCGAGGACTTTAACTAGCGATAACATTTAATCAGACCCACCGTGGAATTCCCAGTGTGGACTGATGAGACTGACACCATCTCTAGTCTTGATATTGTAGAATGTTTAGCTGATTTAGAGTTTAGAAATGTGTTATCATAGAATGTAGAACTATTGTAGAGACACTGACACTGCCCTTAATATAATAAAGGGCTCATTGTGTTGTGAACGTAGGAGTAGATTGTAGGAGACCCCTTCCCCACTGAGTGGAAATTCCCCAGAGGATGTTTGGGTGGGGGTCTCAACATTTGTAACTGGATAACTGTGGTCTGGAAGGGAGATGGGTTTTTATGACCTCTAGGGAGTCACCTACCCCCACAGTGTTTTAACTGTCACGCACACACATCCACACGCACACTCACTCATGTGCACTCACATATAAACACAGGTATGCGCACACAGTCACACACGAGCACTCATATAGGCACACGGGAACGCGCACATGTAGGCATTCACAGGCTCGCGCGCACACACACACACACACACACACACACACACACACACACACGAAAGTATGTAAACATAGTACTTAGTTTTATGGCACCTTGTAGAGGGTTTAGAAGGGGGGTCACTGATACAAAACTGCATGTAACAGACAAAGGAGTTGAGATCTGCAGAGGAGTTCCGGGGTCCTGTACATCTCCCTTCTAGAAGGTGTAATCAATAGGTGTGATCAATGAGTGTGGATTAATAAAAGTGTTGGGAATTGACTACTGAGTCGCCGGTGTTCTTTCTGGAGGCCTGAGCAATCTACGAACCGGGCGAAACTGTGAAAAGGTCACAATATTAAGCTTAAAACGTTCCTTTTTCCTCCTTGAATCGCTACCTTATCGTGATGAAGGGGTTTGTGTGTCCCAGGGATCCCAGGGGCTATGTTGTCTGGGGGCTTTTGCCCCCTGGTAGGGTCTCCCATGGCAAATTGGTCCTGGGTGAGGGACCAGACAAAGAGCGATTCAGAAGACCCTTATGAAGAGAACATCGAGGGAACAGTTTACCCTGCCCAGGATAGGGTTACCGGGGCCCCGCCCTGGAGACAGTCGGAGGGTGCCCGAGGGCGAGCATCTGGTGGCCGGGCCTTAGTCCATGGGGCCCGGCCGGGCACAGCCCGAAGAGGAGACATGGGCCCATCCTCTCACAGGCCCACCACCCGCAGGAGGCGCCATAGAGGTCGGGTGCATTGTGTGCCGGGTGGCGGCCAGGAGCGGAGGCCCTGGCGGACTGACCCCCGGCTGCCAAGACTGGCAATAGGGACATGGAATGTCACCTCTCTGGTGGGGAAGGAGCCTGAGTTCGTGCGTGAGGTTGAGAGGTACCGGCTAGATATAGTCGGGCTCACCTCTACGCATGGCTTGGGCTCTGGAACCAGTCTCCTGGAGAGGGGCTGGACTCTGTCTCAGTCTGGAGTTGCCCCTGGTGAGAGGCGGCGGGCTGAAAGTTGGAACACATCGCGGAACGGATCACTGCAGTTGTGAGGTCTCAGAATCAAAAGAATGACAACACCATGGAACAGAAGTTTGATACCATCATGGGGAGGCTCGCGGCTCTCCAACGGGAGATTGCGAGACCAGTGTCAGAGTGTTAAAGAGCAGCTTGAAATTCTCCTGGGCTGCTTGCATGAAAAATCAACAAAATCAACATCGTAATGCGGACACCACCACGGCGCCAGCTGCAGGCCCAAGGCTGGAGCCGAACAATCACTCCCTGAAAACGACTGTGTGATGACTATTCTTCCCATCCCATGCAAGGCCACCTGGATTGGCTGGAGGACTGTTTACTTAGCCTGATAGGGCGAAGGACACTGTCTCAGCTGAACTATGGACACGCACACACACACATACTTACACTGATAATCACTCACTCATCCCCCCTCCCCTTCTAACGCCTTCGATGCTTACCTCCCCCATGATGTGGACATCGGGTCAGCTGGCGGTGCAGTCGAAAGATTGCAGCAGTCCCAGATCAGATGTGCACACTGTGTTTATTGTGTTATGATATCCCCTACCCAACCCTGTGGCTTGTCATGTCTTTCACAATGTTGTGCTGTGGCCATTCATGTGCTTTTTTTGTGCAGAGGAGTTTTTTTGTTTCCTGTTCTCGTGCTGTCCTACCATGGAAGCACAGCATGAGTGGAGGTCTCTTTTTTTCCTCTTGTACCCTCCCGTTGTTGTGTACATTTCAGTGTTCTTTTCTGTAATGCTACCGATCTCCGACTTGTAACCCCATGTGATGTCTGTGTTATGCGTGCAAGGTCGGGGGGGGGGGGGTCCCATTGTCACTGCAGGGCAACCTGCTTGTGACAAATAAAGCTTTGATTGATTGATTGATTGAATCCCACTGACACGTCTTCCGAGGAGGAAGCAGAGTCTGGGGATGAGGGGAATGACCCGCCAATTTCCGGGGAGAGGTCACTGAGGCAGTTAAACAACTCCTTGGTGGCAGAGCCCCTGGTGTTGATGAGGTCCGCCCCGAGTTCCTGAAGGCTCTGGACGTTGTAGGGCTGTCCTGGTTGACACGCCTCTGCAATGTTGCGTGGAGATCAGGGGCAGTACCTGTGGACTGGCAGACCGGGGTGGTGGTCCCCATCTTCAAGAAAGGGGACCGGAGGGTGTGTTCCAACTACAGGGGGATCACACTCCTCAGCCTCCCTGGGAAAGTCTATGCCAGGGTGCTGGAAACGAGAGTTCGTCCGCTAGTTGAACCTCGAGTACAGGAGGAACAATGCAGTTTTCGTCCTGGTCGCGGAACACTGGACCAGCTCTTTATCCTCTCCAGGATACTTGAGGGTGCATGGGAGTTTGCCCAACCAGTCTACATGTGTTTTGTGGACTTGGAGAAGGCATTCGACCGTGTCCCTCGGGGTGTCCTGTGGGAGGTGTTGCGGGAGTATGGGGTGTATGGCCCATTGCTACGGGCCATTCGATCCCTATACAACCATTGCAAGAGCTTGGTTCGCATTGCCGGCAATAAGTCGGACTCGTTCCCGGTGGGTGATGGGCTCCACCAGGGCTGCCCTTTGTCTCCGGTTCTGTTCATAATTTTTATGGACAGGATTTCTAGGCGCAGCCAAGTGGTGGAGGGCTTTCGCTTTGGTGGCCTCAGAATCTCATCTCTGATTTTTGCGGATGATGTGGTTCTGTTGGCTTCATCGGGTGAGGGCCTCCAGCTCGCACTGGAACGGTTCGCAGCCGAGTGTGAAGCAGCGGGAATGAGGATCAGCACCTCCAAATCTGAGGCCATGGTTCTCAGCCGGAAAAGGGTGGAGTGCCCACTCAGGGTCGGGGATGAGTTCCTGCCCCAAGTGGAGGAGTTCAAGTATCTCGGGGTCTTGTTCGCGAGTGATGGGAGAAGGGAACCGGAGATCAACAGACGGATTGGGGCTGCAGCTGCAGTAATGCAGACGCTGCGCCGGTCCGTCGTGGTGAAGAGAGAGCTGAGTGTAAAAGCGAAGCTCTCAATTTACCGGTCGATCTACGTCCCTACCCTCACCCATGGCCACGAGCTGTGGGTAGTGACCGAAAGAACGAGATCGCGGATACAAGCGGCAGAAATGAGCTTCCTCCGAAGGGTGGCTGGCCTCTCCCTTAGAGATAGGGTGAGAAGTTCGGCCATCCGGGAGGGGCTCAGAGTAGAGCAGCTGCTGCTCCACATCGAAAGGAGCCAGCTGAGGTGGTTCGGGCATCTGACAAGGATGCCCCCTGGGCGCCTCCTGGGTGAGGTGTTCCAGGCATGTGCCACCGGGAGGAGGCCCCGGGGCAGACCCATGACACGCTGGAGAGATTATATCTCTCGGCTGGCCTGGGAACGCCTTGGTATTCCCCCGGATAAGCTGGAGGAGGTGGCTGGGGAGAGGGAGGTCTGGGCCTCTTTGCTTAGGCTGCTGCCCCCGCGACCTGGCCTCGGATAAAGTGGATGAAGATGGATGGATGGATGGACGTTCCTTTTTCATAAAGCCTCGTTAGGAGTCACCATGGATCAGGGTCATGTGATCCAGCTCTCAGTAATGCTGCTGTGGGCTCAGACTGGAGGACTTCCCTCCCCAGGTCTATACACACCGCTGCTGCGTGTGATAAATTGTACCCATCAGTTCCCCTCTCAGCCAACCAGTCACAGCAGATGGCAGCTTCTGTCTGAGCTTTTCCTCACCAAGTGCTGTTGATAGTGGACTGTGCGATTTTGGGTTTCCTCTATCACTGCACTTACAGTACAGATGGAGCCTCCTGCCAACTGTTCTGAACTCAAACTGAAAGTGAATGTCTTCAGTGTTCTTTGTACATATTTGTAAGTAAAAAGGTCACACCACACATTATTATTCTTCACAAACAAGAGTCAACAAGTTAGTAAAATTATAAAGGAACAGAAAACAGTGAAAGCTTATAACGTTATATCATCAAGACAGGTATCACCTTTTTACAGAAGGCTAAATCAGGAACTGGAACAGGCCAGACCTGCCCGTCTGTTTAACACTTCTGTGTATGCTCACAATTCACTTCAGTTTTATTTATACAGCACCAAATCACAACAACAGTCACCTCAAGCTGCTTTGTAAGGTAGATCCTACAATAATACATAGAAAAACCCAACAATCATATGACCCCCTATGAGCAGCACTTTGGCGACAGTGAGAAGGAAAAACTCCCTTTTAACAGGAAGAAACCTCCAGCAGAACCAGGCTCAGGGAGGGGCGGGGCCATCTGCTGTGATGGCCATATTCACTACTTACGTTTGTCGTCAAAGGAGCTTGCAAGGAAAGCGTCTGGACTTCTTTAAGTTGCTTGAAGACGTTTCACCTCTCATCTGAGAAGCTTCTTCAGTTCTAAGGTCAAATGGTGGAGAGTCCCAGATTTAAACCTAGTGGGAGTGACCCCCCACAGAGGGACAAAAGGACCCCCTGATGATCCTCTAATCGGCTGAGCCAAGGTGTGAAACTGGGCGTGGGTCCCAATCAGCCAGAGTTTCGGGTGTGTTCATTGTGAAACCTGGCCCCACCTTATCATTTGATTTCCTGAGGTCAGATGGCCCAGGATGTGAGTGGGTGTTAAGGCGTCTGGGGAGGGATCTCAAAACTGGATTATAGATGGCAGACAGTTTGTGTCGTAAACCCCGCCTCTGTTCAAAGATGGTCGCTCACAGTGGACGTAGATGGCTTCTTTCACTCCTCTAAAGTGAAAAGAAGTCCAGACGCTTTCCTTGCAAGCTCCTTTGACTACGATGACCTGGATGACTGAGAACCTTCACAGACATACTTAGGTTTGTCCT
The DNA here is from genome assembly GCF_965226115.1 of Aulonocara stuartgranti. Taxonomy (NCBI): domain Eukaryota; kingdom Metazoa; phylum Chordata; class Actinopteri; order Cichliformes; family Cichlidae; genus Aulonocara; species Aulonocara stuartgranti. The sequence continues at coordinate 1,022,348 of NC_138949.1, read as the reverse complement.
TTTCTCAGCTTTCTAGTACAGCAAGAATGAACGAGAACAGATGTGCTTTAATACTCACAGTATAAACAGTTCCTGATTTGCTGATTTGCACATCCTGGCGTTCCTCACCCAGCTCCACACACAGCTCCCAGTGGCTGCATTCCACAGGAGTGGAGGCCACCCTGAAATGAACAAACTTTAACCGAGGCCTCATCGCTGCTCCTGAGGTCAGCTAACGCAGTGACCCCATAACTGAGAGATGGGACACAGAATAATGGTTTGGATCTATAGATGTCAGACGTGCTAAAACGAAACTGACAAGTTAATTTTAATAATAATGCCCTTTATTATAAGAACTTTAACTTTAATGTTTAAGACAACAAAATATCATGCAGTATATGAAAATCTGCTGGTGTGTATGAAAGAGATGATGTGGATTGTAGTTTAAAAGTACTGTGAGTGCTCAGTAACAGCTATATAAATGCCAGTCCACTCAGGCTGAACCGTGATCGACTGCACTTTGATTTAGGATACAACTCCAGCCCTATTACTTTCTCCCAAGAATCCCATCACGTAGCACCAAGCAACAAGTACTGCAGCATTCACCTCTGGGTGCTGAGGACCTTTGCTGAACGAAGCTCAGCAGCGATGTAGAGCACTGCTGCTGATGCCAACAGCTCCCTTTTTGCATCTGCCTCTAGCTGATGGCCCTTAAAGCCATCAGGGTAAACCTCTGGGAGGAAGTTGGTGCTGATGTGACCAGAGACAAAGCGAGGATGAGTGATGATTTCTCGCAGGAGAGGAATGTTGTGGGTCACACCTGGAAAGAAAACGATCCAACTTTAGAGAAATAAAACCCAACAAATGTTGTTTTAGTGACAGACTACGAACATGTACTCCACCTCTGATCACATAGTTATCCAGAGCGTCCTCCATCCTACCAAGAGCTTCAGCTCGTGTAGCTCCGTAGGTAATCAGCTACAAATTGATATCAGAGAATATTAATATGTTATTATTGAACCAGTCAAGTCATCAGGAGCTGCTGTGAATCATCACTAACATGGCTAGAGAAACAGAACATCCCATAACTGAGAATGAGCACCTGCACCCTCACAGAGCACACAGGTGAAATTTTCTCACCCGTTTCCTTTTAAACACATGCACTGATTTAATGTAAGGTGTTTAATTCCTGGATACGCGGTGCATGTTGGTATCGTCCTGTCGTATATTAAGTGATGAGCACAATTCCTGTTCAAGGGCTGAGTACTGAGAGCAGAAAAGTGCTGAATAAGAATCTTTACACAAGCAACTACACCACTTTCTATCAAACGTTCACACTTACAGACTCTGATGAACGTGTCAAGAGCAACTCGGGGTTCGGTACCTTGACCGAGGACACTTTGGCAAGCAGGCTGGAGCAGGGATTGAAGCACCGAGCTTCTGATTAGTAGACGACCTGCTCCACAAACACCCCATCTTACCCACTGTGTCCTCAGCCGTACACTAGATTCAACGAGGTGCTGGAAACAATCCTCAGATTTTGGTCCACACTGACACAACAGCATCATGTGAGTCTCCCATTTCACCACATCCGCTGGGCTGAGACCTGATGAGCGTGGAGGTCATCTGAGTGCAGTGAGCTCATCTTCATATTCAAGACACCAGACTGAGATGATCCGAGCTTGGTGACACGATTGCTTCCAGCAGGATAGCTCGCCATCAGAAGATGGTTCACTGTGTTCATGAAGGGATGGACATCGTCAGCAACAACACTCGGGTTGGCGTGGTGTTTAAATGATGCTCGGGTGGTGCTAAGAGGCCCAAAGACTGCCAATAAAATATCCCCCCAGCCTTAAACAAGCTTGGTCACCAGGGAACACTTTTCAGCTTTGTGCAGTTTTGGTGAGCCTGTGCACACTGTAGCCTTAAGTTTCCTGTTCTTAGCTGACAGACACGGCAGGTGGCGTGGTCGTCTGCTGCTGTATCTGCTTCACGGGTCAACATGTTGTGCATTCAGAGATGCTCCTCTACAAACCTTGGTTGCTGTAAGTGACCGACTTCTGTTGCCATCCTGAAAGCTGTCTGACCTCTGGCATCGTGATATCGTGACTCTTACTGAAGGCCTGACTGAGTGCCGTTAACGTGCACGACTGACATCGCTCAACCTTTTCATTTTTATCATTGTATTTATCTTTTTTGGTCAGGATTAAATGTAGAAAACACAGAAACTTGTTTACGGTGACAGAAAGAGGACTTTTACTAGTCTGGCCCACGGCTGTATGTGGCCCACGAGTAAAGGGAGTTTGCGACAGCCGTCTTACCAGCAGTCATCTGTGAAGCAGCGACCTCCTTCAAAGATCTGATACAAATAAACTTTGGAACTGAATGGTTACATTTTGTATCCAATATATCACTGACCTTAGAGATCATGGGATCATAGTAGATGCTGATGTCACTTCCCTCCTGAATGCCGCTGTCTACACGGACCTGGAGGAAAGCAGAGTGAGCCAGGAAACGACAGCGTCCGGCAGACCGCGTGTTTAAAAAGAAAACTGACTGATCGACTCACTTTGTCAAGGTTGAGTGGCTCCTGGTATTGAGACAGGCGTCCAATGGAAGGAAGACCAAAAGACTTGTAAGGGTCCTACCAGAGGAAACAGGATTTTTGGGTGTTTTTACTTTTATTCGTGTTTCACTCAGAAATGATTCTTGTCGGCGGACAACGAGCAACGACAAGTTTGACTGAATGTAACTAAAATAAAACAAAACAAAGATGCTGTCTTTAAACAAAGGCTTTAAATTATTTTTTAATTATTGCACTGCTTTTATATTTTCTGCAGTCCCAACGTTAGCAAAATAAAGGATCATCTTCATATTTTATGTGCTGTATTTTCAACTATGTTTGCAAAGCTGTGTGGTAAAGTAAACGAGTAAGGTTCATGTGATCTCAGTTACCATTACAGGTGCACACACACACACAGACACACACACACCTACCTCTGCATAGACACGGCACTCAATGGCCCAGCCATTTATTGGGATATCTTCCTGTGTGTGCTGCAGTTGGTAACCCTTGGCAACCCTGATCATCTGCTCCACCAGATCCAAGCCAGTGATACACTCTGTAATTGGATGCTCCACCTGGAGTAAAAATAAGCAGTTTATGAAGTACAGACAGGATTCAGCTCAGGGTCAAACTCTGCCTTATCTCAGTGAGTTTGCTCGAGTGTAGGAACAGCAGGCTTTATTTTTCCCTGTGAGGGCCCACAGACACCCTCTCTAGTTTTCAGAGAAGGGTTCAAACTTTCCTTTTTGATAAAGCATATAGTTAGGGCTGGATCAGGTGACCTGAAGGTGAAGGTCTCCACCTTACAATATAAAGCGCCTTGAGGCAACTGTTTGTCATACATATAAATAAAATGGAACTGAACCTGTAGTCGTGTGTTCATCTCCAGGAAATAGAAGTTCTTCTTAGAATCCACTAGAAACTCCACAGTCCCAGCAGAGGAGTACTGCACAGCTTTGGCTAGTTGGACTGCTTGCTCACCCATTGCCCGTCGTGTGACTGGGTCCAGGAAAGTACTGCATGGACACGACACAGAAGCTCAAACTCGTTTCACTGAAACAAAAACAAACAGCTCGAGTCTTCCAGCCACCTTTCATTGCAAATTATTGAAGAGCAAAATTAAAAATCTGTGTTTTATTGCTGATTATTTTACACCTGATTGCTGCTTCGCTCCATCGTACAGGCTAAAACAAAACATTTTTTGAGGCATTTCTCTGACATGGACGGCGTTGTGGCAGCTGTGGGAGAGATGAGGACGGAGATAAACTCCACGAGTCACAGGCTGATCTGTGATTACTTTGGAGGACCACGTTGCTTCCCTGCAAACTAAAATAAGGGCACAAAACTCTGAGTAAATATGCCAAAGGAACAGCAAATTAGTCGGGGAGGACACAATGAGAAGTCAATATCAAAGAAGAAGAAAAAGAGGAAGGAAGGAAATTAATGATAATTAACGAGATAACCCATCCTGTTAAAATTAAAAACCTTTAAAGACTATGAAAATAAAGCACAACAGATTAGAGCTACAACAACGTTATCATTTTGAATGATTCCACTTTGCTTTGACACTTGATTTAATGCAGAGTTCTGTAACACTCAGTCGTGATTAAAAACAGACCGTGTGTGTGTGTGTGTGTGTGTGTGTGTGTGTAACTAAACCAGACTAATGTGGGCAGGAAAGCAAGAAATCAGGGAAGTAAGAACTCCGCCTGCTAAGTGTTTTCTTAATTTGGCTCTAAATACATTTAAAAATAAAAAACACAAAAACTATCAAACAGTAAGAAATACAACCATGGACATACAAAGACCACAGTGGAGGTCAATAAGCATGCGGACTAAACATTTTTGTAATTATATAGAACTTGATAGCAGCTCCATGTACAGGGGAAGCAGCCCACAGATGCAGCCTCTAAAAAGCTTTGGAAGAAACAAAAGTGGATGTGAAACCAAAGTAGCCTTACAGAAATGTCAAATAATGTCTCAATGACCTTGTAGTACCATATCACCCTATTAGAGCACTTGGCTCTCGCTCTGCAGGCCTACTTGTTGTTCCTAGAGTATTTAAAAGTAGAATGGGAGGCAGAGCCTTCAGTTTCCAGGCCCCTCTTCTGTGGAACCAGCTTCCAGTTTGGATTCAGGAGACAGACACTATCTCTACTTTCAAGATCAGGCTTCAAACTTTCCTTTTGAAAAAGCAGGTGACCCCGAATCCTCTGTTAGCTATGCTGCAATAGGCCTAGGCTGCTGGGGGCTTTCCCATGATGCACTGGGTGTTTGTTCTGTCTTCCTCCCTTAACCTTGCAGCAGATGGCCCCGCCCCTCCCTGAGCCTGGTTCTGCTGCAGGTTTCTTCCTGTTAAAAGGGAGTTTTTCCTTCCCACTGTCACCAAAGTGGTGCTAATAGGGGCTCATATGATTGTTGGGTTTTTCTCTGTATGTGTTATTGTAGGGTCTGCCTTACAATATAAAGCACCTTCAGGCAACTGTTGCTGTGATTTGCTGTAATAAAATATAATTGAATTGAAATTAAATAGAGATAAGAACAGGTACAGCAGGCGTGGGAGGATATTCATTTTTATGGAGCCTAGTTTGGCACTAAAGGCAGGTAGACCATCCTGCCAAGTCTTTGTTTGCTTCATACAGCTTTGGTGTATTTTTAGTCATGTTGCCCTCAGGATATTTTAGTGATTTAAAAGGATTTCATAAAGGATTGCACTGTTTATTTTAAACGATATATCATAATATCATCCACGAACAAGCTGCATGATTCTGTTGACTGATTTCTATTCCTGTGATTGAGTTTGTCTAATCCAAGTGGAATCTTTCAGTTAGCGAGCCATTCGTTTTAATCTAGCAGTGAGATTTGTATAAATCGCTTTAATGCACTGAATGGCCTTTTCATTAAATCAAAATCTTCCTAATGTTAAACAGATGATTAACTTTGTCGAATGATTTTTCTGCATCTAAACTGATCCAGGCAGCTGATATTTGATTTCCTTGTATTCTCTGTATTACATGTAATGTGCTCCTCATATTGTCTGTGCCTTACAAACCCCGTTTGATATTATAGAGGTGCATGTGTTATACGCTACACTCAGGATAGTGATTGCTCTATAATTTTGACATATTTCGTGTTTGTCTGTTCTTGGTTTGGGAAGTACAGTAATGACAGCTTCTTTCCAGCAGGGGGAGTACTTTCATTATTTAAATATCTGTGTCCTCCCCTTTCTTAGTTCAGTCATAATTCTAACCGTTAACAGAGTTTCCCAGACCGCTGACATTTAATGACAAGATTTTAATCTCCCCATGTTTCATCTCCATGTTTTACTAATTGACTAATGAGTAAAAACTAATTAAAGCGCTTTGAGTGAGCAGAAAAGCGCCATGTAACAACCAGTTTGTTTACTATTTACTTGCTGTATGTCCATTTGAAGCTGTGGTGGGGCGTGGTCTGCGGTGCCGCTGCAGGGAAGATGGACGCACCTGCACGGCATCTGCAATCACGCCTCGCCGGCACAAAGGCTGTGCTGTCTGTCAGTACATCGTTGTTGTGATGCGAGTCGGGCTGTGAGCTGGAAAGCTGCAGCCGACTGAGTCGATTGTGTGAACAACAACCGAGTCAATAAAGATGTCGTCGGGTCTGTCGTGGGTTCTTTACAGAAACAAATAACTGCGAAGCCCAAAAACGTCTCACTAACCTGGGCGCCTCTTCCACTACCTTCTGGTTCCTCCTCTGGATGGAGCACTCCCTCTCATTGAGCCACAGAGCATTTCCATGTTTATCAGCCAACACCTGAAACAGGTTTTCAAGTCAACACACTATGTGGTTTACACATGTCGCTGAACATGCCTGCATGTTAGAAAGTCCAGAAAATTATTCTTTGAAATCTAAAAACTTTATTAAAATAAAAAACACCAAATTCACACTTGGATCCTCAGATGTGAGCTGGTACAGTGATCCTCATGTTTCTCTTCAGGAATGCAAGAAAACCATTCAGCATCTTAGTCAAACAATAATCACGTGTTTTCCTATTTTTCAGGTTTTTGTAAAATGTTAATGATTTTGTTAAATACCAACACTGTTCATTTAGGGCAGCTGTGGCCTACGAACTTTTCAGGCTGGATTCAGCCAAACTCTGCCTCCCGTCTGCAGTCTCAGCAGAGAGGGAGAGTCGTTAGGCTACGCTTCGCTCTGTTCACGGTCTTATTAGTGCAGGCCTGCTGCATGTCTGACTCACAGGAGGCAGTGTGACCTTCTGACTCTTCGAGCTTCTTTGCGTGGTGCATTGTGAGATGGCGTTTTGTGAGAGCTGTTAGGTAACAGCCTCCTCTCGACTCGACTGAACAGACTGTCGTGCAGTTTGTTTCTATTTCAGTGAATCTAGAGCTGAGACGAGGAGTTTAGGAATCAAAGAGTCACCTCCGCTTGCTCTTTTGGCTTTCATGTATCCATCAAAGTTAAAGGAGATCAGTGTAGACAGTCGATATACCTGAATCTCTATATGTCTGGGGTTGTCTATGTATTTCTCAATGAGCAGCCTGTCGTCTCCAAAGCTGGATGCTGCCTCCTGCGATGAGAACCGGAAACCTTCCCTGTTAACAGCACACCCACAGATCACAGCAGTTTTAAAGAGCAAATACAGACTTTCCATTGGTCTACAAGTAACAACAGGAAAACAGTTAAGTAAGTAAATAAGCTTCAGTTTAGAGCACAAGGAGCTGAATGAATAACTTTAGCAACAACAGGTGATTTTGACTAACGTCTGTAAAACACACGGGGACGAAACAAAAAGGAAGACCTGGACTGTTTAATGTCGTATAATATAACTGCTTGTGTTGTTAGGTTATCCAATGAGTTTGTATAGTGTTCTGGAAGAACTTCAGAGCTCACTAATGCCTCTTTTCCACTAGCACCCACTCCATCTGTTCTGGTTGTTTTCCATTACAGTGGAGTACCATTTGCTTGGGGTCATTAAAGCAACGCTGCCAAAACAACAAACATCATGACAATGGGAGACTCCGGCCTGGTACCAGGTACTACCATCTAATGGAAAACCCTACAAACCTGAACTGACCCAAGCAGCTACTAGTGGAAAAGGCCCACACATTTCTGGCCACTAGTTTAACTAGGGGCTGAATCAGTGTTTGGGGCAATAGTATTTTAACTGTGGTATTTGGAGCTACTTAAGATCAAAGAGTTTAACTAATGTGAGCAGAAGACGCTGCACGAGCATCTTCCATAAGCTGCAGACGTACGAGCTAATAGCAGTAGCTTTAGTCCTTATATTTGCAATATAAGACTGTACAGTATTACCTGAGGTAGAGTACTTTAAGTCATTACTACATAAGCAATGCTTGTAATAATAAAAACAATTACTTCTACGTTTTGTTCAACACATAATTGAGTGTGTATTTACTAAAAAATAGTAAATGGCCTGTATCTGTATAGCGCTTTACTTAGTCCCCAAGGACCCCAAAGCACCACATTCAGTCATTCACCCATTCACACACACACTGGTGATAGCAACACTGTAGCTGCCCTGGGGCGCACTGACAGAGTAGCTGATGGGCTCGTGTATACTGAGCACGTGACCAAGTACAATACCTCGTCTCCTCATCGTTCCAAGCAATCCTCATTCCTTTCCCTCCTCCACCTGCAGAAGCTTTGATCATCACAGGGTAACCTGGCAACAAAACAAAACAACTGCAAAGGTGCATTTTTCACAGTCAGGCAACAGAACAGAATGAAACTTTATTACACAGCTGTGGGTGTTACACAGCTCTTATAGCAGGAGGAATATAGACCTAAAGTAGTGTGTGTGTGTGTGTGTGTGTGTGTGTGTGTGTGTGTGTGTGTGTGTGTGTGTAGGGGGTATGAATGATCCTGGTGAAATATTCAGTGTACAAACAAGATGCAAATGAGTATCAGCAATTACAAACATGTGATATGTCAATTAAACAGGTGATGAGTAAGATTATGTTAAACTGTGTAATAGAGTCTGACAGCTGCTGGTCACAATGTCCTTTGGTAGCGCTCCTTCCTACACTGCGGGTGTAAAAGTCCTTCCTACAGTGCGGGTGTAAAAGTCCTTCCTACAGTGCGGGTGTAAAAGTCCTTCCTACAGTGCGGGTGTAATAGTCCTTCCTACAGTGCGGGTGTAAAAGTCCTTCCTACAGTGCGGGTGTAAAAGTCCTTCCTACAGTGCGGGTGTAATAGTCCTTCCTACAGTGCGGGTGTAAAAGTCCTTCCTACAGTGCGGGTGTAAAAGTCCTTCCTACAGTGTGGGTGTAAAAGTCCTTCCTACAGTGCGGGTGTAAAAGTCCTTCCTACACTGCGGGTGTAAAAGTCCTTCCTACACTGCGGGTGTAAAAGTCCTTCCTAAACTGCGGGTGTAATAGTCCTTCCTACACTGCGGGTGTAAAAGTCCTTCCTACACTGCGGGTGTAAAAGTCCTTCCTACACTGCGGGTGTAAAAGTCCTTCCTAAACTGCGGGTGTAATAGTCCTTCCTAAACTGCGGGTGTAATAGTCCTTCCTACACTGCGGGTGTAAAAGTCCTTCCTACACTGCGGGTGTAATAGTCCTTCCTACACTGCGGGTGTAAAAGTCCTTCCTACACTGCGGGTGTAATAGTCCTTCCTACACTGCGGGTGTAAAAGTCCTTCCTACACTGCGGGTGTAAAAGTCCTTCCTACACTGCGGGTGTAATAGTCCTTCCTACAGTGCAGGTGTAATAGTCCTTCCTACACTGCGGGTGTAATAGTCCTTCCTACAGTGCGGGTGTAATAGTCCTTCCTACACTGCGGGTGTAATAGTCCTTCCTACAGTGCGGGTGTAATAGTCCTTCCTACAGTGCGGGTGTAAAAGTCCTTCCTACACTGCGGGTGTAAAAGTCCTTCCTACACTGCGGGTGTAATAGTCCTTCCTGCACTGCGGGTGTAATAGTCCTTCCTACACTGCGGGTGTAATAGTCCTTCCTACACTGCGGGTGTAAAAGTCCTTCCTACACTGCGGGTGTAATAGTCCTTCCTGCACTGCGGGTGTAATAGTCCTTCCTGCACTGCGGGTGTAATAGTCCTTCCTACACTGCGGGTGTAAAAGTCCTTCCTACACTGCGGGTGTAAAAGTCCTTCCTACACTGCGGGTGTAATAGTCCTTCCTACAGTGCGGGTGTAATAGTCCTTCCTACAGTGCGGGTGTAAAAGTCCTTCCTACAGTGCGGGTGTAAAAGTCCTTCCTAAACTGCGGGTGTAAAAGTCCTTCCTACAGTGCGGGTGTAATAGTCCTTCCTACAGTGCGGGTGTAAAAGTCCTTCCTACAGTGCGGGTGTAAAAGTCCTTCCTACAGTGCGGGTGTAAAAGTCCTTCCTAAACTGCGGGTGTAAAAGTCCTTCCTAAACTGCGGGTGTAATAGTCCTTCCTACACTGCGGGTGTAAAAGTCCTTCCTACACTGCGGGTGTAATAGTCCTTCCTACAGTGCGGGTGTAAAAGTCCTTCCTACAGTGCGGGTGTAAAAGTCCTTCCTACAGTGCGGGTGTAAAAGTCCTTCCTACACTGCGGGTGTAATAGTCCTTCCTACACTGCGGGTGTAATAGTCCTTCCTACACTGCGGGTGTAATAGTCCTTCCTACACTGCGGGTGTAATAGTCCTTCCTGCACTGCGGGTGTAATAGTCCTTCCTACACTGCGGGTGTAATAGTCCTTCCTACACTGCGGGTGTAAAAGTCTGCTGCTGAACGAGCTGCTCAGTGCTCGTACAGTCTCATGCAGGGGTGGGAGGTGTCGTCCTTGATGGATGTCAGCTTAGACATCATCCTCAGCAAAACCCCAGCAGCCTTTTAAGACTGAGGAGTAAAACAGACTCTTTATATTCCCACACTGAGAGTTCTGCTTTCATCTGTTCCATCTCTTCAGATATCGTAAACCTACACAGCGTTTACATCTTTAGCTTCTGTGTTTAGCACATTGAGTTTTCCTACAATGATATTTTCAACATAATAAATGTGTTATCTTTTGGTAACAGCTCCATGAAGATGTGATGATTGACAGCAATTCAACAAAAATAAATAAATACATTTAAAAAATAATCAGAAATAGGAGTAAACAGCTCGAGTGGGCCAGGAACACGTGTGTGGGAGATCATGTCTGCAGTAAACAAACTCACTAAGATTCTTCCTGTCATCACTAAAGTTTACTGTAAACTTTTAGCACACAGAAAAACCGATGACTTACCAATCTGCTGTGCAATCTTCACAGCTTCCTCTGCAGTCTGACACAGGCGAGGAGTAAAACAAAGTATTTAAGGGCAAATGAATATATGGATCCATTACTATTAATACATGCGGTTTGTTCACAGCAGCAATCACCTTCACAGCTGCACTTATTGCAAGAGGTGCAGAACTATTAAAGTGCTGAGCAACAGATCAGCAAAGCAAACTTTGAGAAGTCTGAAGAAATAAATGATTCCTATTTTAACTGAGGCACAGCTGATCAAAGTCTCAGCTCTGTGTTGTGATATTGTAATTTACTAGGTTGTTTTTCATGATCTGGCTGCTGTAACCAACTTTTTGAGGATAAATAAATCACATTTCATCTTCACAACAAAGGGAATAATATAATTTTATCATCTGTTTACATCTCCATACACTCCATCATACAGCTCCAACCTCTTCATCAAGTTTGCGGACGACACAACGGTGGTGGGTCTCATTAGCAACAGGGATGAGACCGACTACAGAAGTGAGGTGAGACGCCTGGCCACGTGGTGTGCTGACAACAATCTCTCTCTGAATGTGGAGAAGACGAAGGAGATTGTTGTGGACTTCAGGAGAATGCACACCCAACATGCTCCTCTGACCATTGACGGAGCGTCTGTGGAGAGAGTGAGCAGCACCAAGTTCTTGGGTGTGCACATCACAGAGGATCTCTCCTGGACGTACAACACCACAGCACTGGCCAAGAAATCACAGCAGCGTCTCTTCTTTCTCCGCAAACTAAGAAGAGCAGGAGCACCAGCCCCCATCATGTACACTTTCTACAGAGGCACCATCGAGAGCATCCTGTCGAGCTGCATCACTGTGTGGTTTGGAGCCTGCAATGCGTCCTGTCATAGAACCCTCCAACGCATAGTGAGAGCTGCAGAGAGGATCATTGGTGTCTCTCTCCCCTCCCTCCAGGACATTTACAGCACCCGTCTCACTAAAAAAGCCCTTTGCATAGCGGCTGATCCCACGCACCCAATGCAAAGCTTCTTCAAGCTGCTGCCGTCGGGGAGGAGACTGCGGAGTCTCCAGGCCAGGACCAGCAGGCTGAAGGACAGCTTCATCCATCAGGCTGTCAGGAAGCTTAACTCCCTCCCGATTCTGCCCCCTCTCCCCTCTCTCCTCCACGGTCTCACTGAACTCTGTCACACACACACAAACACACACACTCTCTGACTCACTCACTGGCCTGCACCAGTTACCAGTCACTTTGTGGAGCATTGGACTGCCATTACCTCATAAGACTTTGTTGTTACACTTTCTCTTACCGTACATTACTAAATCTCCATTTGCACTATTTGCCTATTTGCACTACTCTGCCTGGTTTACACTCAATGTCACTTACCCATTATATTGTATATTGTATAGCTTTCTTGTTATATGTAAAATTGTATTTATTTAAATTTTTACTTTTTAATTATTTTACTTGCATTTTTAATCACTTTTATATTTAAATATATTTAAATGTTCATTTGCTATTTATCTAGGGATTGAGAGTAACGCAATTTCTATTCTCTGTATGTCCTGTACATGTGGCAGAATCGACAAATAAAGTTGACTTTGACTTTGGAAAAAAAAAAAAAAAAAAAAAAAAATCCTGTTCAGAACTTTAAAAGCTTAAAGCGTGGAATTAAAAATTCAAAGACAAAATCTTTAAATTCCAAAAATGAGGTTTTGCCAACTTGAATTCCTCCCTCAGCCTGAACATGAAGGTTCGTAACACCTCTATGAGAATCACAATGGACTGCACACATCACACTAAAGTGAATGCAGAGGAGAAGGAGCAGTATTAAGCCAAGCGTTGAAACATTAAGAGGTTAGAGTGATGTGCAAGGAGACTTTCTGAAGAAGCTTCGCTGATCAAACGCAATTTTTAGCTGTTTTTTTTAGAACTACGTGACTTTAAAATGTAACACCGTCGTGGTTTTAATTGTTAAAATGGTTAAACATAATTGAATCGTATTACAGCACAGCAAAATAATTGCACGATTTTTTTAAATGACAAGAAAAATATGCCATAAATATTAACATTTGAACATTTGCTATAGATGCAAAAATCCAGTTTAGCTTATGTGAGTGAAGTTGGCCCCCACCTTCTTCAAATCCAACAAAAGTGGTATCAAACGTTTGTGCTGCAAAAAGTTTTGTTTGTGCTGCCTTTGTTTTAAAGATATTAATGAAAAGGTAAAGGTCAAAAGGTCAACCAGCCCCCCCACATTGCCCAAATCAAACAAAATTGATGTCAAATGTTTGTGCTGCAAAAATTTTTGTTTGTGCTGCTAACATTTTAAAAATTTTAATAAAATAACGTCTTGATGCGTGCTTAATCATCCAGGTAAGTAAATCCCAAAAGGTTGATTATGTTCATCTGGAGAAACGTTTCGTCATCATCCAGGTGACTTCTTCAGTCTCAGCTGACTGCAGGTTTCCCCAACCTTATTAACAGTACATTTGCATAGTGAAGGAAACTAGCACCACTGAATGAACAATGTGCTGGGGGCTTAGTTCCATGATTGTTAGTATGCAAATTCTTATGACCATTGATCAATGACAACTAATCAAAGCCTATTGATCAATGGCCATGAGTCCCATTCACAGAAAGTGGGAAAGGCTACAATCACAGCATTGTAAGCCAAGCGTTGAAACATTAAGACGTACCCTTGGGCCCCCCTTCTCGATTCAGAGATGGTCAGCATCCTGACAGCCCGATGGAAGAAGCTGTCTCTCAGTCTGCTGGTTCTGGCCCGGAGGCTCTTCAGTATCCTTCCTGATGGTAGCAAACTGAAGACACTGCTGAAGGGATGAGTGGAGTCACCTGTAATGGAGAGGACCTTCCAGATGAGGCAGGTGCAGCTGCTCTCACTACCCGTTGTCATTTTGTCCTGCAGAACCCAGTGCAGGAGTCATACCACACAGTGATGCAGCTGGTGAGGATACTCTCAACTGTGCCTCTGTAGAAGGTGCTCATAATGGGGGTTGAATCTCTTGTGCTTCTCAGTTTGCAGAGGAAGTAGAGTCACTGTTGGTCTTCTCCACATTCAGGGACAGGTTGTTGTTGCTGTACCACTCTGGCAGATGGTTAACTTCACCCCTGTAGTAGATCTCGTCGTGGGTCAGCAGAGTGAAGAGAAGGGAGCTCAACACACATCCTTGGGGAGCCCCCGTATTCTGTGCTCTTGGGCTGGAGGTGTTGCTGTCGACCCGTACTGTCTGCTGTCTTCCTGTCAAGAAATCTAGCAGCCCGTTATACAGCAAGGTGCTGATCACAGCAGATCCAGATTGTGAATGAGTTGCTGGGGAATGATGATGCTGAAGGCTGAACTGAAGTCTATGAACAGCACTCTGACATATGAGTCTCTAGTGTTCAGATGTGTGAGGGCTGAGTGAGGGGCAGTTGATTCCATCATCACTTGAGCGTTTTCACGAAAGCGATAATTTGATTTGATGCATGACTAACCGTTCAAAGCACTTCATAATGATGGAGGTGAGTTTGACAGGACGCTGGTCCTTAAAGCAGGAGGTAGATGACTTCTTGGGTACAGTAATGATGTTGGAGGCTTTGAGGCATGTGGGAACGGCGGTACTGATTTTGGCAAGGGATCTCCACACACTGTCTGGGGCGATCGTGGCTCAAGAGTTGGGAGTTCGCCTTGTAATCGGAAGGTTGCCGGTTCGAGCCCCGGCTTGGACAGTCTCGGTCGTTGTGTCCTTGGGCAAGACGCTTCATCCGTTGCCTACTGGTGGTGGTCAGAGGGCGCCAGTGTCCGGCAGCCTCGCCTCTGTCAGTGCGCCCCAGGGTGACTGTGGCTACAATGTAGCTGCCATCACCAGTGTGTGGATGACTGGATGTGTAAAGCGCTATACAGATACAGGCCATTTACGATTTGATCCTGTGATCTCTTATGAACGACCTCCAACGCTTCCGTGACTGGGATGTAACATCTTTCACTGTACATGTACTGTTTATAAAATTAGGGAAACATAACCTGCATTTGCAGGACAAATGTTTGACATCAATTTTGTTCGATTTGAAGAAGGTAGGGGGCCAACTTCACTCACATGTGTTTATAAGGTTGCAAATGTACTGTTAATAAGGTTGGGGAAACCTGCAGTCAGCTGAGACTGAAGAAGTCACCTGGATGATGACGAAACGTTTCTCCAACTGAAAATGTCCAGATGAACAGAATCAACCTTTTGGGATTGACTTACCTGGATGATTAAGCACGCATCAAGACGTTATTTTATTAAAATTTTTAAAATGTTAGCAGCACAAATATTTTTGCAGCACAAACCAGCACAAACGTTTGACATCAATTTTGTTTGATTTGGGTAATGTGGGGGGGCTGGTTGACCTCTGATGACCTCTAGAAATTTTTATTAATATCTTTAAAATGATATTAGCACAAACGAAACTTTTTGCAGCACAAACGTAGCACAAACCTTTGATACCACTTTGTTGGATTTGAAGAAGGTGGGGGCCAACTTCACTCACATGTTTAGCTTTAACCTATTAATTGGAAAAAAAATATTAGTGAAAAACAAAAACCATGACACAGCCGATGAACAGCCCTCAGACTTGATCTAGCAAACGCCTTCGCGTTTCCATGCATTGCCGTTTTGATGGCCCTACCTTGACAACGCCATCGAATCCTGGGATAGTGTTGACTTTGGCAGCCTTTGCAATTAGCTTGCTTTCAATTTTATCCCCCATCGCCTGGATAGCATGGGTGTCTGGGCCAATGAATGCCACACCTTCTGCTGCCTGGCAACAAGACAAAGTACCATGAGACTCCTAACAGACTTTGTGCTGAGAGAGAAGTAATTCACTGCATAACTCACCAGTCGTTTTGCAAACTCTTTATTTTCAGACAGAAACCCATAACCAGGATGAACCTTAGAGGAGAAAAAAGTCACACTTTCAAACCCAAATATACTTTAAAGGGGGTTTGGAAGAAAACTCCTTTCATGCAAAAAACAATTGCTTAATTGTACTTATGAATTAAAAGCTGTTGACATCAAAAAGAGTCACAACAGTATTACTGCATCTGACCTAGAAGGAGACTCTAGCAGGACTGTCAATACAAGTCTGAATGCATGTTAACGGCCTGGACACTCCTGGCCGTAGGACTCCAATGTAAATAGGTATACATCATGCACTTTGTCCCCTTTCAGCCACTGAACAGGTGGCTGTAGCTCAGGAGGCATAGCAGCTCATCTAATAATCAGAAGGTGGTTCAGAGCAAGACACTGAACCTTAGTTTCTCTCTGATGTGTTCAACAGAGTGTGAATGTTAGATAAAAAGCACTTTGATAAACTCACCCACTGTACTTTGCATTGTTTTATAAAACATACATTACAAGCCTGTCCCTTTTATTTTGGAGGCAACAACTTAAAACAAATTACACTCATACATGTGTGTAAGCAACTACATCATCAACATAAAAGCCTCTCTGCAGCCCCACTGTAACATGACGGAGGACACTGCAGGAAATCTGAGCTTCAACTGAAAAACAAAATGACTCTTTGGAATACAGAAAAGCATCATCTTCATCTTAACATGAAGACAGAAGTCGATTCGGACCCAGAGTTACCCCCCTCTGCCTCCTAGTAGATGCACCTGTCGTATGAATTTCAAAATTTTACATCACCTTGTTCTTAAGGTATTCCATTCACAAGATTTTCAGAAAACCTGACCTCTGACCTCTAACCTTAAGGATGCAGTCACTGAGAATCAAACTCCTATAAGATTGTCAGTAGATGCACCTGTGGCATCAGGTTCTCGGGTCATCGACTTGGGCTAAATACACAAAATGAATATGCAAGTCATGTCATTCACTTACAGCTTGTGCTCCAGTCACTCTGATGGCATCCATGATGGCATCCATGTTCAAGTAGCTTTTACTGGTGGGGGCGGAGCCAACACAGACCGCCTCATCAGCCATCTTTACATGAACCTAGATCCATACAGAGCAGAACATTAACATCCACAGCAGGAGGTAAACCGAGGCTCACTGTGCGGCTAAAACGTCAACAACAGTTTTCACTGCACAGTAATCTACTCATATACCCATTCTTTGATTAAAGATTTTATTCCAGATGATGTGCTTTAAAGTCACTAAAACGGTAAAACAAAAAAGTGAAAAATGAATGCAAAGGTCATATAGAACCTAGGCACACATGTTGGGCTTGCTTTCACATCATACTTGTAAAAGAGTTACAGAGAATCATTTGTTTGAAGCAGCGGAGGCCTCTGTGACTTTTTGCACTGTTTTTAAGGGTGATCTGAAAAGATCTGAGCTCACGCTTCCTGAAGTGCCACTCTGTTTTTGTTTGAGTTTAAGTGCACTTTTTGTATAATGTGCACACGGTGTTGTTCCATGGCATTGCAAGAGAACATGCTCTACCAACGTCCCACAAACAAAGCACCGACAAACATCGTTTAAAGCTCTCCTGCTGCTCACAAAGGATCTTTTTGAGCCAAATGTTGATTACCATTCAAAGTTTACACTAAAAAGGTGATAAACCTTTAAGGCAGTAGTTAGGGCTGCCACAAACGATTATTTTGATAGTGGACTAGTCACCGATTATTTTTGCGATTAGTCGACTAATCAGATCATCATCCACTGGACGTACAGGTACAGCTTATTGCACCAGCAGCATCTGCTCTTATATAACTATCATTAGCTTACAGCGTTAAGTGTTTAAGGTGCTAACTAAAAGTAAAGACAAGTTGATGGTTTATTAAATTTTAATGAAATCTGCAGATTGTTTCGGTGAAGTTTAATAAACTCCTTGCTATCTAAAATATAACAGGACACCGGAGTAAATTCTCCAGCATCTCACACTTCTGATAATCAGCTGTCTGCTTGATGTTTATTCAGCTGTGTAAAAACTATAACTTTAATCTCAGCCAAACCGATTTACTCAGGAACAAATAAAATACTGAAAAAAGCCAAACAATAACATTTTTAAGTTATCTAAGTGACTTATATATCATGTTTAACCTGAGTAGTGAAAGAGGGCGGTGGGTTTGAAAACGATTTGCCGGGAGTCTGGTGTTCTCACGGCTCTAGTGAGTAGTGATGGGTCGTTCGCGAACGAAATGGCTCTTAGAGCAGACTCTTTGAAGTGAATGAGGCGAGCCAGCTCCTTATTGGGAGCCGTGAGGTTTGTTTTTTCACCCTCTCTCTCGCCCTTTTTTCCGCTAAACTCCGCACACGCGGCCTGTACTTTGCGCTGGGCAGAGGGGGGGGAGGGGCGTTAGTTACACTCGCAGTAGCATAGGAACAGAGCCAGAGAGAAAAAGAGCAAGGGACAACAACGTCACATTAGAAAGGTATAGTAATCATCCACTATTTTCAGTTGCGGATGATAAAGGATTCAGAAATCATGCAGGCCCATATGACAGAGAATGTGCATCTTCTTTTTGTTTTAATATTTTAATTTATATTTAATTGTGTTGTGGTTTGCAGTGTTTTGTGTTGTTTCACGTTAAATTTGTTTAAAAGGAAAAAGCTGAAAATTTAAATAGTTAAAAGTTTAAAATGTAAATAGTTTTTTTTGTATTATATGATTTATTTATTACATTTTATTTGGAGTGAATAAATAAAGTATATTTATGGTGGCCCTTAGAGACAAAGCACGTACAAACCCCAAAACGCGTACAAACTCCAAAACACGTAAAAACTCAGAAGCACGTACAAAAGACAACAGAAGTGCTCCAGGATGCTAGGTCGCAGTGTTGAGCTTTTGTTACCTAGTGGCTACACAAGCCAGGAAGTATCAACAACCGGATTTGGTGTGTGGTAGTAAGATCTTCAACGCACACCTCCAGCCAAATGGTGGACACCAGAGGTGAAGGGAGCCACCAGGCTGAAGAAGGAGTCCTATCGGGCTTGGTTAGCCTGTGGGACTCCGGAGGCAGCCGACAGGTATCGACAGGTCAAGCGTAATGCGGCTCGGGCAGTGGCTGAAGCAAAAACTCGGGTGTGGGAGGAGTTCGGAGAGGCCATGGAAAAAGACTTTCGGACTGCCTCGAAGAGATTCTGGCAAACCGTCAGGCGTCTCAGGAGGGGAAAGCGGTGCTCTACCTGCACTGTGTATAGTGCTGGCGGAGCGCTGCTGATGTCGACTGAGAAAATTGTCGGGCGGTGGAAGGAATACTTCGAGGACCTCCTTAATCCCACTGACACGTCTTCCGAGGAGGAAGCAGAGTCTGGGGATGAGGGGAATGACCCGCCAATTTCCGGGGGCGAGGTCACTGAGGCAGTTAAACAACTCCTTGGTGGCAGAGCCCCTGGTGTTGATGAGGTCCGCCCCGAGTTCCTGAAGGCTCTGGACGTTGTAGGGCTGTCCTGGTTGACACGCCTCTGCAATGTTGCGTGGAGGTCAGGGGCAGTACCTGTGGACTGGCAGACCGGGGTGGTGGTCCCCATCTTTAAGAAGGGGGACCGGAGGGTGTGTTCCAACTACAGGGGGATCACACTCCTCAGCCTCCCTGGGAAAGTCTATGCCAGGGTGCTGGAAACGAGAGTTCGTCCGCTAGTCGAACCTCGGATACAGGAGGAACAATGCGGTTTTCGTCCTGGTCGCGGAACACTGGACCAGCTCTTTATCCTCTCGAGGATACTTGAGGGTGCATGGGAGTTTGCCCAACCAGTCTACATGTGTTTTGTGGACTTGGAGAAGGCATTCGACCGTGTCCCTCGGGGTGTCCTGTGGGAGGTGTTGCGGGAGTATGGGGTGTCTGGCCCATTGCTACGGGCCATTCGATCCCTATACAACCGTTGCAAGAGCTTGGTTCGCATTGCCGGCAATAAGTCGGACTCGTTCCCGGTGGGTGATGGGCTCCACCAGGGCTGCCCTTTGTCTCCGGTTCTGTTCATAATTTTTATGGACAGGATTTCTAGGTGCAGCCAAGTGGTGGAGGGCTTTCGCTTTGGTGGCCTCAGAATCTCATCTCTGATTTTTGCGGATGATGTGGTTCTGTTGGCTTCATCGGGTGAGGGCCTCCAGCTCGCACTGGAACGGTTCGCGGCAGAGTGTGAAGCAGCGGGAATGAGGATCAGCACCTCCAAATCTGAGGCCGTGGTTCTCAGCCGGAAAAGGGTGGGTGCCCACTCCGGGTCGGGGATGAGTTCCTGCCCCAAGTGGAGGAGTTCAAGTATCTCGGGGTCTTGTTCGCGAGTGATGGGAGAAGGGAGCCGGAGATCAACAGACGGATTGGGGCTGCAGCAATGCGGACGCTGCACCGGTCTGTCGTGGTGAAGAAGGAGCTGAGTGTAAAAGCGAAGCTCTCAATTTACCGGTCGATCTACGTCCCTACCCTCACCTATGGCCACGAGCTGTGGGTAGTGACCGAAAGAACGAGATCGCGGATACAAGCGGCAGAAATGAGCTTCCTCCGAAGGGTGGCTGGCCTCTCCCTTAGAGATAGGGTGAGAAGTTCGGCCATCCGGGAGGAGCTCAGAGTAGAGCAGCTGCTGCTCCACATCAAAAGGAGCCAGCTGAGGTGGTTTGGGCATCTGACAAGGATGCCCCCTGGGCGCCTCCTGGGTGAGGTGTTCCAGGCATGTCCCACCGGGAGGAGGCCCCGGGGCAGACCCAGGACACGCTGGAGAGATTATATCTCTCGGCTGGCCTGGGAACGCCTTGGTATTCCCCCGGATAAGCTGGAGGAGGTGGCTGGGGAGAGGGAGGTCTGGGCCTCTTTGCTTAGGCTGCTGCCCCCACGACCCGGCCCCGGATAAAGCGGATGAAGATGGATGGTAGTAACAGGTAAATGAACTTTTTAAAAATTATTTGAATAAATATGAGTGCTTGTCTATAAATACACAAACAATACACACATACTTTCAATTGTGTAATTTAAGTGATCCGAGTAGCTCTGTTTTGGAAGTTCAGTTAACGCTAGAAATGTGTTTTGGAGTTTGTACGTGCTTTGTCTCTGGGGGCCATATATAAACATATATAAATAAAACCACTTTTTTTACATTAGTAATTCCTTTTCTGCATAATTTTATATTATTGTTAATGATAAATTAATTAAAGCAACAAAACAACCTGAAGAGCCGGTTCGGAGCCGAAAGAGCCGGCTCTTTTTAGTGAGCCGAGCCGAAAGAGCTGGGTCTCTAAAAAGAGCCAGAAATCCCATCACTACTAGTGAGCCTTGCCCCCGGCTTGCTATCGAGCTAGTGGGTAACAGACGTCTCCGAAAACGTCGGAGCGCTTTTGAAAATATGCGGTGTCTTTATAAACTGAGCAGATATTTGAGGTTTACACAGCTACATTCTCACCTGAAAATATGTCAAACGTTTATTTTGTGACCCAGAAAGAATAATAAGAGTAATATTAAAACTAACTAGCTGCCGCCATTGTTGACAACTGAGCTGCGCTATGAATTCTGGGACACAGCTTCTTCTTCTTCGGGTTTAACGGCAGCTGGCATCCTTGTACATGCAGTGCTGCCATCTTCTGTTTCAGTCCGTTATTACACTCTTAAATCCTGCCACTTATTCCTGCGTCTTTTGTGATCTTACAAAGCTTCAAACGACGCGTCGACTATTAAATCAGTCGTCGACGATTTTGATAGTCGACTAATCGTGACTAGTCGACTAATCGTGGCAGCTCTAGCGGTAGTGTACATGGTAATGTCAGCACACAAACAAGGTTTTTTAATCATCAGTCAGGTATGAATAACATTAGTTATTATACCTGACTGTAACACAGTCAGTGCAGAAGCATCAGCTGATTTATCACTGCCCAGGTGTCTGATCCAACACTGAAGTGTTAACTATAAACTATGTAATATAAAACCATTCCTCTTTGCATCAACGTGCATTAACTGTTAACTCTCAGGATAAAGTATTTAAGTTAACCTGAGCTTGAATTTACGTTTAACCTACTGAATCACATTCAGATCACACTGAGTTTGAAAATTCAAATGAAACCCTTGAACACAAAGACAAGTCCTCAGGTAGGTGTGAAATAAAACCAGCATGCAGTTATTCAACACGAGGTTATGTCTAACATCAGAGTTCCCCTGCTCCCTGGAAATGCACAGGTCGTGACTCACAGCGCTGGAGTCTACATCACTGTGAACAGCCACAGTCTGGATGCCCATCTTCTTGCACGTCTTGATCACCTGATTGAAAACAAGGAAAATACCTCACAGTAGAACATATCAGCAGGCACAGCCAACTGCACCAATCAGCTGCAGCATTAAAAGCACTGAGATATGAATAATATATAGAGGATGTCATTATCTGTATTGGAAATCATGGATCCCGGACGTTTACCCCACCACCACAGCCCCCGTGCTGCTACATAATATCAGGCAGCTGGTGGCTGAAAGGTGGACCCACTGATGCAGAAGTTAGCATGAGATGAAGAACGTAGGCAGAGCACCTTTCACAGCTGAGCCCTGCAGAGTTTCCTGCTGCAGCAATGAGACGGGCTGTGAGCTGCAGCTGCTCTCTGCTTCATTTTAAGATGAACAGCTTGACACGTCCACGCATGAAACACATTCATCGTGACCATGACTTAACATTAAATCACACACGAAAACTCTATTTACAGCTGTGTGAATGCTGTTTTTGGCATTTGGATAGGTCAGGGGTACGGACCTGTTATTGTCAAGGATCACTTTGCTACCTGTGGTCCCATACGAGCACAAGTACTGTCACATTTAAAGAATTCTGGCACCAACTTGATGTGAAAGTCGATACATATCAGTGGCATTTATCCGTAAAGTCAAAGTGGAATTTCCTCTTAGTCCCCCCAAAACAACCAGCTGTTAACTGTACATATTGTGTGAGTCAATGAGAGTTACCCTGCAAGCAATCTCTCCTCTGTTTGCAATGAGGATCTTATCAAAGGTCTGCGGAGGAAGAAGACAAACAGCAACGTTGCATTACTACAAAGACTTTGTACTGAAAGTAAAATATATAGATTTTCTTAATCAGCATTGTTGAAAATATGAATGAATACAAAAATGAAATAAGCAGACGAGAGCCATGCATTACCTTTTCATTGGGACTAGATATGGTGGAATACTGAGCCTCTCTCTGCACAACACAGCATCTGGACTGGAGAGGGGAACACTGCAGAGCACACAGCATAACTTTACTGTTAGTGCACGCACGCACGCACGCACACAATCTGACCTCATTACTGATTCTTAGAAACAAGTAAATATCCAAATATGCTACAAAGAGCCTCTCATTGAAGTTTAAGTAAAGTCGGATATTTTCCTTTGAAGTTTTGCTTGAAGACTTCAAAGCATTCTTCTTCATTTTTATTGACAGTTTTGAGCCGGTAGAGCAGTGTGCTTGTGGCTGAAGTTCTACACAGGTGAGCAGGAAGAGACTAACTGCACCTACTTATGCTCGCCAGCTTTGACAATAACGGGGTTTATGCTTGAGCTCGATCGCCACCTGCTGGACTGTCTGCCTGCCTGCAGTCAGTGTGTAACCAAGCAGCTTTGGGAGGAGAGCGCGGAGTGCTGGAAACAGTGAAAAGT
Source organism: Aulonocara stuartgranti (assembly GCF_965226115.1). Lineage (NCBI taxonomy): Eukaryota > Metazoa > Chordata > Actinopteri > Cichliformes > Cichlidae > Aulonocara > Aulonocara stuartgranti. Next base: position 999,022 of record NC_138949.1, on the reverse strand, counting down.
GTCACTGGCTGCGCTTTTCCTGCTTTATGTGTCGTTTCTCTGAAGCGTTGGTCCGTGTTCCCGTTGCATCGCTCCCCGCTGGGACTGCGATGATTCATCGAGTAATTCCAACGAATCGATTATGAAAAATTCTCGACACGCATTCTTCGCATCGATTGTCGTCTAACGCGCGGCTCTGTAGCAGATGCGTTTAAACACCAGCGTTTCTCCGACATTTTCAACTGAAACAAAGCTGCAACAGAAACGTATGCAGGAGCAGTGAATGAACGAGAGCCCCCAGCTTTAACATCACACTGCAGAACAACAGCAGCAGTGATGATGACGTGGGCACAGTTTAACGTGGAGCCCGAGTCTGTCCACACACCGTGACATGCTGAGCGTGGAAGAAACAGCAGCGCTGTTCCTGGAATCAACATTAAAACCTTTACAGGGAAAAAGTCACGGGAGGTCTGCATCAAAGCACCTGATCAACTTTCAGCTACAAAGTGTCTGACACAGCACAACATCTGGATCAAAACATGCAGATGAACTGTCAACTTGGTGTGACTCCGTGTTTGAGTTGCACAGCTCGCTGAAGGCTGACAGGTGTCGCGATAAGGTAGCTACCCCCTGCATCGGGAGCGCGCGCTGTGCATGGAGAGCAGTGGGATGAAGCGGGGAGCTTCCACAGACCTTCAATCAGTAGATGACCTGCGGCACCTCCTGAGCTACAGCCACTCCAAATGCAGGACATGGCCTGAGCTTTTAACTATTTGTTCGCAGCTTGTCACCTGGTTTCCGTCTGCCTGTGTTTGAGGTGCCGGTGTCCCAGTTGCACAAACACGGGATGTTTGGTGTGCAGGGTCACAGCAGCCGACTCAGTGCAGACAGAGGAGGGAGAGGGCAGCACAGTCCCGGGAATGTCTGTGGCATGAAAGCGTGAAGCAACAGGCCACGCATCACCCACAGTATGGGCTCAAAATGTGGTCATAAATATTTTGTACTTGTAAATCAGTTTTGTATGTGTTAAAAGAATTTGTGTGTGCGTAAAAAAGATTTGTATGTGGACTTAGCCAAAAAACCTGCAAGTTACAAGTACGAGTTCTGACCCTATTCTTTTGAAGAACCAGCAAAAAAACCAAAACTCTTGTAGAGGACATAAAGTCAGAGATAGAAAAGACAAGGAGCAGGTGCATCTAGTACAGGTAGAGCTGCTGCAAAAACCCACAGAGCTCAGCAGCCAGCAACAAATTCTGGATCCTTTGCTTTTAGTTAGCAGTTAGCATTAGCAGCACATCCTGCGTCCGATGTGAAAGGACCTTTATGCTGCGCACTGTGACTCACAGCAATGGTCCTGGGTCAGCCCTGACTTTGTGTTAAACTAATCCTAAAGTAATAATGGTATTTCTAACCACTGATATAGCACAACTTTTTCCTTTCAACAGCTGCTGAAAGTTAGGGGACCTAGCTGCTATCGGATATTTATATAGAGATCCTCCAAACTGTATCACCCTTCAAGGACCTGCAGTTCAACCATCTGTTCTCTGATTGGATTGTTACATTTGTGATTGACATGACATTGACCAATCAGGTGAAAGCAAGAGAAATAGGGTCAAAATTCGTACTTGTCACTTGCAGTTTTTTTTTTTGGCTAAGTCCATGCACAAATCGTTTTACTTACGCGCGCGCGCGCGCGCACACACACACACACACACACACACACAACATTTACAAGTACAAAATATTTATGACCACATTTGAGCCCATACCCGCAAGACTCAGTGTCTACTCTGCTGCACAAGATACGCGACACAGCAGCACCAACATGTCAAGTTTCAGCGCAAAATACTTTGAAACCTCTAACAGTGTGGTACAGCCCCTCGTAATGGAAACTCCAAGTTTGTTTCCAGCGGCTGTTCCGTCACAGACTCTGCGGACTGTGCGTTAGCTGTTTGTGGAGGTCCTCTGAGTGAAAGCACAGACCCTGGCGGTCAGCTCACCTTTACAGCGAACAGAAGCCTCTTTAACGTCGAAGGAACACTGTGCGCCGCCATGTTGCCGATCATCCACAACGTCATGACGTAGCGTGCAGAGCGCACAGCCGCAGGAGGCCAGTGTGATGCCAAAAAGTGATTTCCGGTACTTAAATAGTAAATACTGAATCATGCCAAGCCAGAAAGAACATTTGTGCCATAAGGTAGAAGTGCCAATCAGTTTATAGCAAAGACACTTTAATATGTTCTTTGATTATGAACTCTGATTGACATTAAACATTAAGAGCGGCCAGGCCAACGGGGCAGCAGCAATTGCAGCAAATATAAGATAGATATTTAAAGTGACCAAAAATGTTTCAGGTAGATTTGGATAACTCTTTTCTCTTAAGAAATCAAATTTAAAAACTCCTTTTTGTATTTACTCAGGTTATCTTTGTCCAACATTAAAGTTTAGTTGATGACTGGAAGCATGTGAGCAATGTGTTTGTAGATATGCAAAAAAACAACAACTAAGAAATGAGGAAGGGGGCACAGCACTGCACATGCCCAGTGCAGGAGTCGTGATTCAAACCTTCCAGAGCTGCAGTCAGCCCTCGGATGAGCCTAATAACTTACACATGCTGAATTCTTTCTTGGCTGGAGAGCCTCCTGGGTTTAATCTAGGTGCAGAAATGTTTGCTTTGCACAAGAGTCCACGAGCACCACTCACCAGAGCTGTGAAGATAGCACACCCCAACCCAAAAGTAACTTAAAATGCTTGGAACAAAATTTTCATTGGTATATAAACACGACTAAACACGCTTACTGAAAATGCTGTCCCTTTGTTTGCCATTAGGTTTCTGAGGGCCTCAGGGTGCTATCCTAGCTGATATTAACACATCACATGTCGGTTGCAGACACACTCACACCCAGACACTTCTTTAATTACATCCTTTAGCCTTTGAAGTTAAAGGGACCCACACAGTTGCTGCAGATTTCTTGGCTGAATTCATCCCCCGTTTCAACCACATCCCAACGGTGCTTTGTTGGTCTGAGCTCTGGAGACTCTGGAGGCCATCAGAGTACAGAGAACTCCTCGCCACGTTCTAGAAACCAATTTGAGATTATGTGAGCTTTGTGACATGCAGTGTTGGACTCAAACTCACAGTCTGGCTCTGGTTTTTAAAGAATAGCATTAAGGGTGTCAAGACACCAATACACCGCCACCACCACCCACGTCCAGAGCTGCAGATACAAGGCAGGGTTAATTCACGCTGTGACATTACATCAAACTGCCATCTGAACGTTGCAGCAGAAGCCACGGCTCATCAGACCAGGCAACGTTTTTCCAGTCTGGTTAATGGACTTACCTTCCAACTCTAAGCAGTCTGACCATTATTTTCTAGCAGAGTCACTCAGCGGATGCTTTCTCTTTCTGAGGTCATTCTCTGTTAACACTACAGAGGTTTGTCTGTGACAGTCCCAGAGTGTTACGGCCCGGCTCTGCTAGGCGGCAGCGGACGTAACATAAACGAGCCCAGAGACCAAGGAGTTAGATAGGAAGACAAACATAAGGTTTATTAACACAACTGAAATCCGTTAGTGAAACAACTCACTAGGCAGCAGAGAAACTTTAAACAAACACCACGATTAATAACACCAGTAGAGCACTGCTCTACTAAACGTCTCGCAGGAGGCAACACAAAACACAGGCAAAAGGGAGGGACTCTCTGTACAGTCTGTTCAAATCAACAAGTCCCTCGACGAATGAAGACTCCTCAGCCTTTTATACTATCAGGTAACTGCAGTCAGCTGTGTCACTTGTCATAACTGCAGTCAGCTGTGTCACTTGTCCGTCGTACTCCAGGCTCCTGCGGGAGCCAATGGTGTGTGTAGTCTGACAGGCTCGGCCAATCCCCCGTGAGTCCTGGAGCACTGTAGATTCCAGGGAGGAAGGCGGGGCCACCTGAGGCCAGCGGCCGTAACACCCCTCCCCTTAAAATACCAACTATGTTGGGCTGAAGCCAACGTTACAGAGCATAAACAACAACAAAAGACAAAAGCAGTAAAACATGTTTACAAACGGGACAGACCGTCAGCTAAAACATTTTCAGTCCCCTTTTTGTGGTGGATACTTAAGTTGTATTCCTGCAACAACAGAGCCCAGCGCATAAGGCGCTGGTTGTGATTAAACATACGCGCCAGGAACACAAGTGGGTTGTGGTCTGTGTACACAACAAGAGGCAACATGCTGGACCCCAGGTACACATGAAAGTGCTGAAGAGCCAACAACAAAGCCAGGGTCTCCTTTTCAATGGTGGAGTAGTTTAACTGATTTTTATTGAACTTGCGGGAAAAGTAACAAACGGGGTGGTTCAAACCCATCAAGTCTTCTTGCAACAGCACTGCCCCAGCCCCGACAGCACTGGCATCAACCTCGAGTTTGAATGGTCGCGTCAAATCAGGTGCAGCTAACACAGGAGAATGGCAGAGGAGGGCTTTTGCACTCTCAAAAGCATCCTGACACTCACTCGACCAGCTATACTCAACCTTTGGGCTGAGCAGGTCAGTCAATGGCTTTACTACAGAGGAGAAATTCTTACAAAAGTTCCTGTAGTAGCCCACCATCCCTAGAAACCGACGTAACTCACGCCTGGTGGTAGGCGTGGGAAACTGTTTAATCACTTCCACTTTGGCATCTATGGGCCGGACCTGTCCACGTCCCACCTCCCTGCCTAAGTACGTCACAGTAGCTTTGGCAAACTCACACTTAGCTAAGTTGAGAGTTAGGGTAGCTTGTGCCAAACGGTGAAATACCTTAGACTGAAAGTTCGAGCCCTGGTCGGTTTGTACGACCTTAGGCAAGCCAAACACTGAAAAGAAGGTTGTCAACGCCTTAACGACAGATCTCGCTGTAATTTTATGTAACGGGACAGCCTCGGGGAAGCGGGTAGCGGCACACATTATCGTGAGTAGGTATTGCTTTCCTGATTTTGTTCTAGGTAGTGGACCCACACAGTCTACTATGACATGGTCAAACGGCTGATCCACTACAGGAATGGGACACAACGGAGCCGGGGGTATGACCTGATTGGGTTTACCTGCAATCTGACATACATGGCAACTGTTGCAAAATTTAGAAACATCACGCTTCATACCAGGCCAAAAGAAATGTTTTAATAGTAGCTGGTATGTTTTTGTGATGCCCAAGTGTCCTGACCACTGGCTTTCATGGGCAAGGGCCAGGATCTTCTGCCGGTACGCAGAGGGCACTACAATCTGCTTGACCTTACTCCAATCTGCACCTTCTGCACCTGGTGGAGACCACTGACGCATTAGAACATCATGTTCTATGAAATAGGCTTGTTGCTCCTTTTTGGCTTGCTCAGCACTTACCATACGTTTGAAACAGCTCTTTATTGTTTCATCAGCTAATTGAGCTGCTGACAGCTGGTCTCTAGTCAAGGGCAGTACAGAGTCCTTAGGAAATGGATCAGGCTCCTCGGGCGTCACAGAGTCTGGAGGTGACAGAACATTGTTTCTGTTAGTGGGTACATCATTCTCCCCGGAAAACGAGGACATCAACACAGAATCAGAGAGGGCAATATCAGTATCTTTCCGAGCTTGTGCTCGAGTAATTGCACAGGCTGGATACAGCCCAGGGTGCATAGACACATCAGAAGTTTTCTGATTCAGGGGGTTGTCTAAAACCTCCAGACGAGGGAGCACTACCCCTCCTGCGATGTCGTTGCCCAACAGCATGGCCACACCCTCTATTGGCAAGGCCGGGCAAACGGCAACAGGGAAAAATCCTGTAGCAAGGCTAGATTTAATAAAAATTCTGTGAACTGGTCTAGGAGCGTAACCCATCTCTATCCCCCGCAGAACAGAATTAAAACCACATTCACTTTTAGCAGAAAATGGTAATACACTTGAGAGGATGACAGTTTGAGAACCTCCAGTGTCCCTTAAAATACGCACAGGTTTTAACTCGGATGGATTGTCTGTTAGCGATACTAAGCCATCAAAAATGAATGGTTCGAAACAGGGGTCAGGCACCCTACCACCACACTCATGGTCCTCGTGACGGGCCTCAGCTTTTACAAAACCCACCCCTTTGGGTGGCTGAGCATGTGATGTTTTGCGTTTTAATGCTAAACAGTCAGCAATCACATGTCCGGTTTTATGACAGTAAAAACATTCACGGTGTTGCCTGGACCCAAACTCTTTAGCTGTGTGGCGCTGCTGCACAGGGCTAACCCGTGACTTCTCACTGTCAGTAAATGAGGCTTTGTGAGTGAGTACAAACTCATCAGCAAGAACAGCAGCAGATGTGAGTGACGTCACTTTCTGTTCATTCAAATACAGCACAATACGCTCAGGAATGCATTTCTTAAAGTCCTCTAACAAAACTAGTTCGCGCAGAGCGTCATAGTCAGTCGCTTTTGACGCAACACACCACTTATCAAAGAGAACCCCCTTTTCTCTTGCAAACTCCACATAAGTCCACCTGGTAACAGCAACACCTCGTCCCAATTCTGATGCTCACTTCGAAGTTCACTGTTATCTTGACTACATGTGTAAAAGCATTGTTCTGCTGTGTGAATGGCTAATTTGATCTTTGCATTAACAAGCAATTCAGCAGGTATGCCTAATGAAATAGCATTGAGTTCACTCGAGCAGTGTCAGAAAGCATTTATCTGGCAACGTGCTTTAGTAACTTACCCAAGGGCATGACGATGTATTTGATTGGTGTTGCCTGTAGCTAATGTTACAAGAATGTATCAAATTTTAAATTCTGAACCAGCTGCTGGTCAAAATATAGACAGCTTTCATTTTAGCTTCTTTTCACCCAGATTAGCCCAAAAGCATGCTGCGCTGCTGTGAAACATCCTGGCAGTGGATGAGTGCACCCTCCACATAATCTTACTGCCACAGGCTGGATCGCACTTTCAGGTCTACCTTTCACATCACTGAGTCAGTCTGTACAGGGGAGCCACCTACCTTACTCTCTCTGTCAGAGTATCAAGACACAAGAACATGGAGACTTCCAATGCAGGAAACCCCTGATACAGTCTGCCTGGGGTAAGCTTTGACATGGTAAGTGTGAATACTTGGTGAATTATCATGTTTAGATAGACTTTTGCAATGTGTTCATGGCAAAATTAAATTACAACCTTTTAGGAGGAACCACTGTGGTTATGGTTGGTGGACAGTTCCACCTGCTGCAGGTCTCTGAACTTTTCTGGTGGGTGGATCATGAATCTGAGCCACATATGAAGAGTGCACTTTAAAACAGTTACTTTTTTAAGCAGTTTCAAAAATCATGCACACTTCTACTTCTTTTCTTGATTTATTGATGCACATTGTGTGTAGGACATGAGATTTTTGAAAGCTTGAGGTGCTGGAAATGAAGTGTAAACAAACACAAGAGATTAACTCACTCATAATCCAACCGAGATTCAGTGGGAGATTCAGTACAAACAAGGACGTGAGTATAGTTTCACTGACTTCTGCTACGTTGGATTAAACTCACAAATACTTCCAGACTTCTGTTTGTTACTAAAGACCTCTGTATGCTTCCACAGAGGTGGCGGCCTGACAGCAGAATCAGCTGTTCCAGATCAACCTTTTAAAGTTGTACAAACCAGTCTGCTCGAAGCATACAGAGACTATAAAGTACTCCCCTGTGTACCTGCTGGTTTGGTCCTGCCGTGTTACCTTGTGTACATTGGTGCTGTGACATCAAGGAAACATTAACCTCTTTCCATCAACTTGGCCCCTAAAATTGCTTCACCTAAGTGGAGCCCTTGAATTGGTCATTGATCCGTGTCTCTAGAGGTCGTCATGTACACAAATCTCTTTAATATTCGCTGATCCACTTGCACAAAGTTAACTCCTTATCTTAGTTCAGGTTAGCTAGCCATGACTGATAACTTGCAGTAAAACATTTTGTTTCATAATCAGGAGTTCCTCCCGTCCTTTCGGACACCATTTGAGCCGTTTCTGTTGATCCACACATTTTTAATGTGACACAGTCCCTTTGACCTTCTCCGAGGGCCACCGATGTGGAACCATGCAGCTGCTTGTTCTGGCCCGACCTGGATCTGACGATATGAGATCTGTTCTGCGAGTCAAATTTCACCAGTCCCTCAACTTTACGTGACGTACTCCTCGTCATCACTAGGTTCTGATTTGATGTGGTCTGGGTGAAGGAGAGGAAAGTGTGGTGCTGTAGTCCTGGTACAGACATACCACTCCTTAATGTTAGACAACTGAGGTAAGGCTGGGTTGACTGAGCGCTGGCTCCGCCGTGGGGTCCTGCCGCTCTGCTGCTGCTGGCTCAGCTGGCTCTTCAGGCCTGAAAGAGAGAGATCCAGAGGCATCGCTACCGGAGACGAACTCCGTAGCAGCAGCTTATGGTCCACTTCGCTGGCTGAACGGAGGTCCAATTCGTGATTGGACAGCAGAGAAAAATGAGTGTTTCTGTCAGTAAGTGATGGAGAGAGGTGGTTCATTTTAAGGTCAAGGGGCTCGAGGACAGCCGGATGAGGTTGCTGGAGTTGAAGAGGGATGGCATTGTACAGGTCCTGGGTTTCAGAGGTAGGTGATGACTTGATGTGAACCTTCATGTGTTTGCGCAGGGAGCTGGGGTGGGTGTAAGACTTGGTGCATCCTACTGCCTTGCAGTCGTAGGGCTTTGAGGCTGTGTGGACCTGCGAGTGCTTCTTTCGGTCGCTGCTGTTGGCAAAGCGCCGCTCGCAAAACTCACACTGGAATGGCTTCTCACCTGAAAAACAAACATCACACGCACAATTATCAGCCTTGCAAAGGGAATGGACCTGAAAAACCAACATTCAACTGGACACGTTCAAAGGAGTGATGCTGAGAAATAGCACTGTTATTCCAAAAAAGGACACTTGTTTCTAAAGAACAGTAAATATTTAATGGAATCGTATTTTAACCTCCTAGGACCTGCCTCCACATATGTGGACGTCACATTTTGGGTTATTTAGACCAAAATACTCAATTTTGCTCTACAAGGGCCTGATATCCACTTACGAGGACATTATGCTGCTACTGTTCTATCAAAATGTTAAACGAATATCCTCATGTGTGGCTCTCATTTTTCTTAAAAACAAAAATAAGGTTAAAAAAAAATCTGGTAATTCTTTGTTTTTACATTCATCAGGTCCCAATCAGCCCAAATATCAAAGAGAAATTAAAAATGCTGCCGTGGAAGAGCTCGGGTCTTAGGAGGTTAAATAATCAAAACTCATATCAAAGTTGGAACGCAGTGACCGATGTTCAGCAACCATCACTGAGCACACAGTTAAAGCAGGTTTAACAAATATGATGCTGCTGAAGAAGTGATCCTTTAGCTTTTAGGCATACATCCCAGTCAGGGAACAGCTTCCAAACCTCAGCAGAGTGATGTTGCTTTTTAAGAAATGAAGGTTGATCCATTGAGAAATTAGCAAAACAGCAGCTCTTGAATGGTGACTGAAAGCTTTGAAGAAGAAAGTCATCACCAACAAGAAGGCGATTGGTTACAAAAGAAGCAAATCTGTGAGTGCAGAACAAATGGTGCTTGATATCCTCTGTCAAGCATGGTGGAGGGAAGTTATGGATGCTGCATGATTCCTTCCCTTTGTTTTTAAATGTAATATCTCCAGTAAATGTAATAAATAGAAGGAAATTTAAACCAAAAAATCTGCTGCAGTTTTAGATCAACAGTCAGGAACCACATTGATTAATGCAGCACCAAATGGACAGAAGAGCTGTGTAGGTCAGGCTCTCACTGCTTCCATGCAGACACGCTGCAGCTTGTGAGAGCCCATATGGAAAAGAAAAAGACAATATACTTATAAAGCTTATATGATTTACTCATGAAAGTGGCCACTTTCTCATTACTTTCATATATTGTTTTAGGAAGTGTCCAAAACATACAAGTTTCATTTCTATAATTTTCAAGGGATCTCATATCTGTTTTCACTCTTGTATGCTTTTCATACACGTTTCACACAAGGCAGATACAACCTTTATAAGATTTATATTTATCTTTTCCATATGGGAGGACAGACACACACCAGGGTTTTTACCTTCTTCTGGGATAAAGAGAAAACACAGTGGGGTCAGCGAGGAAGCACCAGCTAATAAAAAACCCTGTTTTCACATAAGACTGGATGATTTAGCTTAATGTAAAACGATGAATGATTATCAGCAGAAGAGATAACGACATGCTAAATTTTAACATTTGCATGTTTTGTATTCATTTTGAAAACACAGTTGTACTAATGCTTTCATGCTGTCTTTAACGGGAATGGGAGTGATGTCTTGGGGAAACTGGAAGCACACATAAAAGCATCGACTGTATTAAAGATGAATGCAGTGGCAGACCTGTTTTTGAAGCTATGTGCTGATCTTTTTTCGCCTCACCACTATAGCTACACCAACACGGGCTTCACTGGAATCTGTGTCCATCTTTTATGTACAGTCTATGTACAGAGCCTCTACCGTGACATCATGCCATCACAGGCCTTCCTAGAAAAAGTCTATATCAGTAACATAAACTCAGTGTTGTGGTAATAAAGCATCTTTAAGAGACATGGTCAGAAAATGGACCTGCATGTATGTGGGACCACTCAGCTACTTATACGGCTGCAGACCACTTAGCTGGAGCCTCTGTGACTCACATCAGAAGCAGCTTTTCTACCAATCAGAGAGCTGGTGGCTTGAGCCCCAGCCCCTTCAGCCTGCATGTCCAAGCATCCTGGAGTAAGTTGATCCATTAGATTGTGAGTGCATGCATGAATGTTAGACATGGCACTTGTCTATAGAATGAATGAATGAAGGTGTGTGAGAGCTTGTTGGGGGGGGGGTGCACCCAGTAAGTACCAGTTTTTATTGGATGCAGTTTCAGAGCATCTGTCACACATGCAGCCAGTTTCAATCAGCGCCCTGCGCTACCCTGCCCGTGATGTCGGTACAGCATCGCACTCGTTTTCTGCATTGTGTGGTTGTTTCTAGTTTAGCTGGTGACTTTTATACTTTTACTGGCTTATTGATTTCAAGATCCTAAACGCAGCAAGCGCTGTTGTTATTGATGATTAATAACTGATGTATAGTCATTGCCCAAGGACGGGTTCACCGCTCATACACGTCCTGAGGACTAAACTAAAGCTCAGTGCTGACCTGTGCTGATGCCTGTCACCTAGGAAACAAGGGAGCACTCAAGTCTAATGTGAATCTACACCGAACTAAGCCCAAGTAAACATGGAGGGGATTCCTAGCAGGGGAGAGCGCTGTGTATTATGCTGTGTTCTCGGTCCCTGACAGGAAGCTTGTGTTGACGGATGGCACGGACTGAGCGAGCGCAATGACAGTATCTGCGCTCTCGTAGCAGTCACACAATCACGAACCCTTACCAGTGTGCGTGCGCGTGTGGATCTTGAGGTTTTCCGAGCGTGCGAACATCTTGCCGCAATTGGGAAATGCGCATGAAAACGGCTTCTCCCCGGTGTGCACGCGAATGTGGTTAATGAGTTTGTATTTGGCTTTGAACGCCTTCCCGCCGCGCATACACTCGTCCCACATACAGACGTGACTGAGGCTTTCCAGCCCCGCAGCTACATGCTCGGTGGTGACGTGGTCCACGAGCTCGTGCATGGAGCTGAAAGTTTGATCGCAGACGGATGTCGCCGTCCGCCCAAGCCTCTGTCTTGAAGAAGTTCGGTCAATCCATTTGCACACTAGCTCCGTTTTAACGGTGGGGCCTTTGGAGAAATCCAGCAGGCCGTCCATCCCACCGCCCGCATCGGTGTCGGCAGAAGCGGGGATACTGGTAGCTCTCGGATGGGGTGGCGAGACGATGCTAGAAGCTCCAGAGTTGTTGTTCCCCAACGGAGAGACGAGGCCATTGTGCCTGGCCACCACAGCCGTCCGCTTCATGCTCTGCACGGCGGGCTGTCCCGCTCCTGTCGCCACCAGCACACCTTGCTTTCACTTAAAATGAGTTCAATCCAACTGGCCAAAGCCTCACCACTATCACGCTTCCTTCCTGTGTGTTTTAGTCGAGGCGAGAGCGCATGCGGCAGCGTTTTTACCCCCCGCTGCTCGCTGTTAGCTCCCGAGAGTCAAAGCCTCCATGCTTCTATTTACTGTGAATAGAGATGAACGGAGTCGAAGGAATACAGCAGGACGCGACCCGCTACCATTTGGCGGCGTCCTTGTCTCCTTTCCTTCCTTACTCCAGCCTTCCTTCCTTTTAGTTTTAACTAACGTGTCCATATTGCTGATGTGCGTCGAGGATCAGGAGCGCCAGCACACAGAAATGAAGCATTGCCTGATTTAATGATGACTCGTGAAATAACCTGCATTAGTAAATTCATTTAGAACTGTTTTCATGTCTTTTGTTTATTTAGACATGCATAACATCCATCGTTGTTTATATGTTAAAGGGAAATGAAAAACATAAATATGAATAAATATTTCCAAAATAATCCAACAACAAATACTTAATGTAGTTAATACTAAATATGATTTATAGAAAGAAAAAGAAAGAATCAAAACCTCATTTTAAAAAATGTTCAAATTGAGACTTTAAAAAATGCAAATTAAAAAGAGAAATAAGTAAATGAATTGAAAAATCCAATTAGTTTTGAAATGTTTATTCCACTCACCTTTTAAGTTTCATTTTTCCCGTTAGCTGTAATAATTACTAGATTAGCTATTGGATTAGCTTTTCCATTTCTATGGCTTTTTGGTCCTTGGAGAAAAAGCAATGCAAATTAGGCATGCATGTAAAGAGGTCTCTCATTGGTTGCTCACAGGCATGCTGGCTGGGTTTTTCTGTGCCACTGACAGCTTTTCACTGTTAAGGAGACTTTTTAAAGAAGTGTTTGTGGACAGTTAGCCTCGGTATTCATTGAAAATGTCCAACACAAATATATGAATGATGTGAAGGGAAAATGCAGGGAAAAGAAAACCTGAACCCCTCATGATTTGGCTGAAAGTAATGTAGTAACACAGCTAATGCTAGTATCCCTCCACGTAGCCATGTAGCCCCAGTCTTACCTTGTGAAAATGTGACATACCAGTAGTACTAGCTAGCTTCTGTTTTTAGTAAGCTAATGTGCTCAAATAAAGCTTGAAGAAGCTCAGACTGTTACAATGGTTAAAACCAGTCCTGTTACATTTATACACATTGCTAAAGCAATGGCTGCAACCTACAGCCTTTGAAATCACGATTAATATGCTGTCCTAATATTAATTTTCTCTATACAATCTGTGGCCATAAAGTCTCTGAATGTTGTGTGAGCTACAATAAATGATGTGAAATAATGTTTTTAAACCAGGGCAGCACGGTGGCACGGTGGTGAGCACTGTTGCCACACAGCAAGCAGGTCCTGATTCAATTCCACCTTCAGGCCGGGGTCTTTTGTGTGGAGTTTGCATGTTCTCCCCATGTTTGCGTGGCTTCTCACCGGGTACTCCAGTTTTCTCCCACAGTCCAAAGACTTGCAGTTAGTGGGGATTAGGTTAATTGATCAATCTAAATTGCCCATAGGAGTGAATGTGAGTGAGAATGGTTGTCTGTCTCTGGCTGTATCCCAACTCAGGGTCTGCAGCCTTAAAGGCCGCATTTTAAGGCCGATTACGTCACAGCGGCGCGCCGAAGGCTGTCCCAATTCGAAGGCTGCTCGACATGCGGCCCTGAAATGCGTCCTTCATTTCCCTGAATTTTAAGGATGTGGCGGTGTAGACTTCGTGGCCCAATATATCCCAGAATGCATAGCGCGGCGGTGGGTGTGGATAATTTTGCCAAAAAAAAACGGCAGACGAGGGGCGCCCGAAGAGTAAACTTTAAGTACTGAATATTATGTCACTTATTTATGTGCGAATGTTTAATAACGAAGAACAATAAAACATTCCTGTTGGCCACATGTCGGCAAAGTCATGTGACATTAGTGACGTTTGTACTAACTTGGTTTTAAAGTCTTTACTTTAAAATATACGCCGTTCAATAGCTGAGCTTCATCTTACAGAGAATGATCAAAGCTCATGTAGAAACAAACAAATGAACAAAAGATTGTCTCAAATAATGCTGAAAAGTTTCCAGCTGTTAGTATCATGGTTGCCCGGCAACCTGGGCAGCGTGACGGAGGTTAGACCGTCCCATTTCACAAGCCTCGCACTTCCGGCCTTAGCGGTCTTTGAGTACGCGGCCCTTGAGGATCGTTGAGGCTGCGTACTTTAAGGCTGCAGACCCTGAATTGGGAGACAGCCACTTGTGTCTTAGCCCAGACTGGCGACCTGTCCGGGGTGTACCCCGCCTCTCGCCCTATGACAGCTGAGATAGGCTCCAGCGCCCCCCCTGCGACCCTAAAAAAGGATAAGCAGAAGTGATTGGATGGATGGAAGTTTTATAGAAAATAAAGTGAACTTATTAAATTACTACTGATATTGTGGGTGATTTTTGTCATGGTACTGGGTCTGCGACCCACTGTTTGTGTTTCAACTTCTGGAATGATATTCTTTGATTACTGATGTTGATGTTTTGTTTACTTACTGTTTATCTGTGGTTAGTCTCTGGCCCCATGTTTTCCCGGTGCTTTTGTATTTCCTCTGTTCCAGACTCTGTCACCACCTCTGCCTCTACATGATGTCACGCTTCCTGTTTTATTTTGATAGTCCATGCCTTATGTCAGTGTATTCTGCTTTGTCTCTGTATGTCTGATTTGTCCCAGCTGTATTCCCACCTGATCCCCATCCTCTCTTGTCTTGCCTGTGCATTTAAGCCATGTGTTTTCCTTTGCCCTTCATCGTGTTGTACCCTCACTGTGCTGAGTTTTGCCCTTTGTGATCCTGGCTAAGTTCAGGTTCTCAGTTCCTGGTTTGTTTTCCAGTTAGTCTGTCTTATATCTAGTTTTTCGTTTTCATATTTGTGGCTTTGGTTAGTTTTTTTGTGAGTTTACTTTTATAGAAAGTCTTCCCAGCAATAAAGCTGCTGCTTTAAGTTTCCATGCTGTGTACGAGTCCTGTGTTTGGGTCATCCTGACTGCCACAGCACACATCCTGACAATTTTTATCTTTTAAATGGATTTGTGTGTGTAGGTTTGTTTCTGGATGACAACTTGGTTTCCTTTGGGAGGTGAGGACACAACTACATCTGTTCTACACCATGCTGTAATGGGTTTCACAGGTCGTGACCTTGGAGCGCTTTGAGTCAGCTTTTTGGCTTCAGGCACCCCAAGGGGAATTTTTTTTATTGATATAGATATACAGCGGTCCCTCGTTTATCGCGGGAGTTACATTCTGAGAATAACCTGCAATCTGTGAAATCCGCAAAGTAGCCAACTTTATATTTTACAATTAATATAGATGTTTTAAGGCTGTAAAACCCCTCACTACACACTTTATACACTTTTCTCAGACAGGCATGAACATTTTCACATTTTTCTCTCTTGTTTAAACTCTCAAAGTTCAAACCTTCGTAGAAAAATAAGTCCAGTATTATAGGATCAAACCAAAGATCAAACCCTGTTTTCAGGTCCAGGACATGGGAATAGAGCAGCTGCCAGAAAATTCAACATTAATGAATCAATTGTACGGAAGTAGAGGAAGCAAGAAGAATGAGTTGAGTAAAGTTTGACTAATCTGGCTGTTTTGTTTCGCTTAATGCGCCTTATAATCCAAAAAAATACGCTAACTTTTACCTTTCTTTTGCATGTCAGGAAGTCCAAATTTTTGTGTGATGGTTAGCATCTTCCTGTTACGGCCGAGAGGGCCAGGCTGTGGGTGTGGACTCAAATGCAGACACAGAGGGAGGCAAAACGGGCGTGAACACAGTGCTTTATTTACAGTGCCTAGTGAACTTACAAAGCAGGAAACTATGAATGCTATGAACTGTGGAAGCTATGAACTGAGAACTGTGAGGCCAAACTATGAACATGAAACTCTGAGTGCTATGGCTAGGTGCTAGATTTCACGGATGGATCCGGGGAATGGAAAAAGGGGCAGCGGCTTGGATGGAGGTACGCAGTCACTATAATGAGAGGAGACAAGTAGTCAGTGGCAGTCTAGTGAATCACAGCTGAAGGATTAGACTATGGTGGTTAGGGCTTACGCGTTGCAGGTTAAAGTGTCATGCGAGGAGGGGGTGTCCAGGGGGTTCTGGGTGAGGAGTGGCCAGAGAGGATCCAGAATATGCTTGGAGTGAGGGACTTGGCAGGGAGGCAGACAGGTGTAGTCCAATGATGGAAAGGAAGCAACCAGATGACAGAACCAGCGTCCAGGCGGAGATGTGAGTAGTTTAGGTTGGGAAGCGCAACTGCCAGGTGGGTTGTGAATTAGCAGAAGAACTGGCAGAGGTCTGTTGTGAATGCTGGTCTTATATGCTGGTGACTTGATTGGAACCAAGTGTGGAAGCTGATTGGAGTCTCTCCCTGAAGGTGGAGCCCAGCGGAGTGGAAAAACCCCGTACTCACCTGGACCATGACACTTCCCTGCCTTTTGGGTGCTACCGCAGGTGCCTTTGACGGTGCAAAACGTTTAGTCGACATTGTTGTGTTTGTTGGGGAGAAAACTTACAAACATACAGTGCTATACTGTATGTTTCAGAGTCACAGTGCTAGCAATTGAAGATTTATGTAAATTTGACAAACTGAACGCATTCTGTACTGTACAGGAGACACGGCACGGAGGTGTCTGACTGACAAAGGTCTACAGCCAATCAGGACACAGAACACAATACGCTGTAAAAGAAAAAAAAAGCATGCAAAATTGCACAAAAAAAAATCAGTGAGACAGCAAGGCTGCAAAAGGTGAACTGCATTATAGCGAGGGACACTGTATATAGATATTTCAATCATTTTGTCCGTCTGTATCTGGAAGTCCCACAGGATCTTAGCTCGGTCATTCTCCACCACCCTTGGGGGCATCTCCCATTTTGACCTCGGGACTTCCAGGTTATACTCGGCACAGATGTTCCTGTACACTATGCCGGCCACTTGGTTATGGCGTTCCATGTATGCCTTGCCTGCTAGCATCTTGCACCCTGCTGTTATGTGCTGGATTGTCTCTGGGGCATCTTTACACAGCCTGCACCTGGGGTCTTGCCTGGTGTGATAGACCCCAGCCTCTATGGATCTTGTACTCAGAGCTTGTTCTTGTGCTGCCATGATTAGTGCCTCTGTGCTGTCTTTCAGTCCAGCTTTGTCCAGCCACTGGTAGGATTTCTGGATATCAGCCACCTCCTCTATCTGCCGGTGGTACATACCGTGCAGGGGCCTGTCCTTCCATGATGGTTCCTCGTCTCCCTCCTCTTTCTTGGGTTTCTGCTGCCTGAGGTATTCACTGAGCACTCGGTCAGTTGGGGCCATCTTCGTGATGTATTCGTGGATGTTCCTTGTCTCATCCTGGACTGTGGTGCTGACACTCACCAGTCCCTGGCCCCCTTCCTTCTGCTTAGCGTACACCAGGGGTAGGCAACTCCAGGCCTCGAGTGCCGGTGTCCTGGAGGTTTTAGATGTGTCCATGATCCATCACAGCTGATTTAAAGGGCTAAATGACTCCTCAGCATTTCTTGAAGTTCTCCAGAGGTCTGGTAATGAACTAATCATTTGATTCAGGTGTGTTAACCCAGGGTGTGATCTAAAACCTCCAGGACACCGGCATTCGAGGCCTGGAGTTGCCTACCCCTGGTGTACAGCCTCAGGGTGCTGGACTTGGGGTGAAACCCTCCATGCATGGTAAGGAGCTTTCTTGTCTTTTTTTTTTAAACTCAATTTTTATTATAATTTACAACATTGTAACTTGTACTTGTCAATGTTCACAAGTAGGACAGTTACAGAAACCGCAATGCAGAAATGTAGATCAAAATAAGAACTGCAATTAGGAAGCACAAAGCAAAACTGGAAAGCAAAACAAAACCCAAGCAAGCAAACAAATACACAACAACAAAAAGAAAACAAAACAAAAACTTTATGTAACATTAAATAACGTGACAAATCTAGCCATAAATGAACAAAACGAAACAGACCTATGCTAAACTATTGAAACAGTAAAGCATGTATGGGTCGCCAATGCTCAGTAAACAACTCTCTCTGAATCCGCAGAGCGTATGTTATTTCCTCCATCTGGTAAATTTCTCTCACTTTATCAAGCCACATATTATATGAAGGTGGGTCAAGATTCAGCCATTTAATAGTGATACACTTTAGTGCTGCTGTAAGCAGGATTCTTAAGAGATACTTTTATTGTTTCCCGCAAAACCAAAAATACTCCTAAAATGGCTAGCTGTTGGTCTTTCGTTAATGGTTGTTGGAAAACTGTGTTGAGAACTTTAAATATGTCATTCCAAAATGAGCAGAGTTTTGGGCATGACCAGAATATATGTGAATGGGTTCCTAAATAAGTACCACAATTTCGCCAACAGGTGTCAGGATTTGTAGGCTTCATTTTGGCCATTATCTCTGGGGTTCTAAAATATCTCATGACCACCTTCCATTTAAATTCTCTCCACAGCTCAGAATTAGTCACAAGATGGGCTTCGCCGAACACCTCTTCCCAGGTGTCCTCTGAAATTTGAGTGCCAGTCTCAGCTTCCCACCTTGCCTTAATATCCAAAGTTGCATTTGTATTGAAACTCATAAATGCGTTATAAAAATTACTGATTATTTTTGGGGAGGAATTACTTTGAAATGTTTTTAGAAATATTTCCTCAATGGGTGAGGGCTCCAAAATGCAGAAACCTAAAAAAGTCAGAAGAAGGAAGCTGAAACTGACCTCTCAACTGTTCAAATGAGCTCAGGTGCCCATTCCTCACAACATGACATAGTTTATAAAGCCCGCTATTTGACCATGCTCTGAAGCCAGGTGTTGGAGCTATTTGTTCTTTATTTTTGTTTTTGTTCTTATTTTTGAAATTAGTTAAAGTTTGTTAGTTTACTTATATTTTGGGGTTTATTTGTCGGTTAATATTTTGTTTTAAATGATTTGTTTTGTTTGTTGTTATTTTGTTAAATTAGTCAGTAAGAGCTGTAGGGCCATTTTTTTCTATAAATAAAGAGACTGGTATAGGACCAGCATGCATTGGGGTGGGCCTATGGTTTTTTACCAGAGCAGGAGAAGCAGCAGGAAGGATCTTGTTATTGCTTGCCAAGATGGATAAATAAACCAAAACTTTCAACTAAAATGTTTGGACAATGGACTTCTTTTGCCTGCGTACGAAATATTACCTCAGTGCAGCAGTGGCTTGTGGACTTTAAGTTGTGGGACGTTGGATCTTTCAAAAGTAAAGGAATTGCCACTACATAAAGTAAAAAACCTTCCCGTGGACAAAGGAATAATCCTTCATTAATGGATATAAGGATTTCAAGGATCACCGTCGAACTCGAATAAAAGTTATTGGATCGTCTGGTGAGTAATCCAGACGGATGTGATGTTGAGGCCTGGATCAACATGTCACTCGTTCATCAAAGCTGGTGAGTGATAATATTGTTTAAACCGTAAAGGAAAACGGTGAAGCTATTGGAGTTTAAAGACATAATTTCACTACAAAGACTGATGAACTGAGTTTTGACGTACTAAATTGGTGCAAAATTGGATCGCTAATTGAAACATGCCAACGCCCTCTGTGGAAATGTTTGTCCGCTGCAAAAGGCAGGTAAATGGATGTCATGTTTGTACTTTAGGCTATGGACTCTCAGTGTGCTGTGCATCTTTATGAAGTTTGAAATAATCCAAGAGGACAATAAAAATGTCGGATATTAAGAGTAAACGAGAGGATGACACTGAGATGCAAGCAGAGAAAAGAAGCGTTAAATTTACGCCAAAAGGTTTGGATTTGTATATAAAGACATGCCAAGAAAAGCGCAGTTCAATGTGTAAGCAAGCATCTAAGTACATGGGGAAAATTTCCGCTTTAATGACGACACTAAATACCACCATGTGGTGGCCTCACTTGACCCGCTGTCAACCCGCCGTGTGATGACTCTCCTCCGGGATCCCCCAGCCCAGGGCAAGTACGCCGCCCTCAAGGCGCTGCTGCTGCGGCGTTACTCCCTCTCTGATGCTGAGCGAGCCGAGAAACTCCTTTCCCTCGCGGGCCTGGGCGACGGCACCGCCCTCGAGCTCATGGAGAGCATGCTGTCCTTGCTGGGCGCGGATGACGGAGGATTTCTCTTCACCCACCTCTTTCTTCGACAGCTGCCGGCTCCAGTGCGCGCTGGCCTTGCCAACTCCCCGCTATTGGCCACGAAGGATTACCGCTCCCTTGCGGAAGAAGCGGATCGCATCCTCCTGGCTACCAGGACTTTCGGCGTCCAGACGGTTATTCAGGACCCACCAGCGTTTTCCCCCTCCCCCTCACCGATGCTCCACGGGCCCTCCGACTCGTCCACTGTGGCCGGAATCGCTGCACGGCGGCACCGCGGAAAGGGGCTTTGTTTTAATCACCAGCGTTTTGGAGCGAAGGCACGGCGCTGCCTCCCGCCTTGCAGTTTCCAGACCCAGGGAAACGGGCATGTCAGCGCTCTGTAGCAGCCGCGACCGCTGGCAACAAGGAAAGGCTGCTTTTCTTAGAGGACTCACGCTCGGGGAGGCGTTTCCTGGTGGACTCCGGCTCACAGAAGAGCCTTCTTCCCCCGGCTGGCTCGGACAGGCTAGCTGAGGGTTGCGGGCCATTGCTAACAGCGGCTAATGGCTCTCCCATCAAAACCTTCGGTGAAAGGTTGGTGACTGTTTGCTTTCACGACCGTGACTTTCAGTGGAACTTTGTTGTTGCTGCTAGCTCTGTGCCTATAATAGGCGCTGATTTTCTTTGTGCTCACGGACTACTGGTTGATGTGGCTAACAGACGTTTAATTGATGCTGTGTCCTTTTCCTCATTACCCTGTTTGACTCGGGGTGCTCAGCCCGTGGTGCATGCTAACTCAGTAGATTCGGGTGACGTTTTTCAGTGTTTGCTTTCTGAGTTTCCCTCACTCACTGTCCCCACTTTCTCGAGCACGGTGACGAAGCATGGGGTAGAGCATTACATAACTACAGTAGGGCCCCCGGTGTTCGCGCGCGCGCGCCGCCTCGACCCCGCCAAACTGGCTGTCGCTCGGGAAGAATTTGCCACCATGGAGCGTCTGGGCATCGTGCAGCGTTCGAACAGTGCCTGGGCTTCTCCGTTACACATGGTGCCTAAATCTGATGGTCGGTGGCGACCTTGTGGGGATTTCCGTCGTCGTAATAATGTCACAGAGAACAATCATTATCCCATTCCCCACATCCAAGATTTTTCCGCCCATCTTGCGGGGACCTCGGTTTTTTCTAAGATCGATTTGGTACGGGGATATCACCAGGTTCCCGTGCGCGCGGAGGATGTCCCCAAAACCGCCGTAATTACACCTTTGGGCCTTTTCGAGTTTCTGCGCATGCCGTTTGGCCTGAAAGGTGCCGCCCAAACCTTCCAGCGGTTGATGGACTCGGTCTTGCGCGGGCTGCCCTTTGTTTTTGTATATCTTGATGATATACTGGTGGCCAGCAGCTCGAAGGAGCAGCACATGTTCCATCTGCGTCAGGTTTTTCAGCGTTTGGCGGAGCATGGACTGATTTCACAAATAAAATTTTTATCATTAGAGAAAAAATTACCAATAATCATCCCACAGATGTAATATTATCTACAGCTACTCTTAGTACCATTGATATTAAGTTAGACTCTTTTTCTCCAATTGATCTTTCTGAGTTAACTTCAATAATTACTTCCTCCAAACCATCAACGTGTCTTTTAGACCCCATTCCTACAAAACTGCTCAAAGAAGTCCTGCCATTAATTAATTCTTCGATCTTAAATATGATCAACCTATCTCTAATAATCGGCTATGTACCACAGGCCTTCAAGCTGGCTGTAGTTAAACCTTTACTCAAAAAGCATCTCTAGACCCAGCAGTCTTAGCTAATTATAGGCCAATCTCCAACCTTCCTTTCATATCAAAAATCCTTGAAAGAGTAGTTGTCAAACAGCTAACAGATCATCTGCAGAGGAATGGTTTATTTGAAGAGTTTCAGTCAGGTTTCAGAGCTCAGCACAGCACAGAAACAGCTTTAGTGAAGGTTACAAATGATCTTCTTATGGCCTCTGACAGTGGACTCATCTCTGTGCTTGTCCTGCTAGACCTCAGTGCAGCGTTCGATACTGTCGACCATAATATCCTATTAGAGCGATTAGAACATGCTGTAGGTATTACAGGTACTGTGCTGCAGTGGTTTGTATCATATCTATCTAATAGACTCCAGTTTGTGCATGTAAATGGAGAGTCCTCTTCACACACTGAGGTTAATTATGGAGTTCCACAGGGTTCAGTGCTAGGACCAATTCTGTTTACATTATACATGCTTCCCTTAGGCAGCATCATTAGAAGACATAGCATACATTTACACTGCTATGCAGATGACACCCAGCTCTATCTATCCATGAAGCCAGATAACACACACCAATTAGTTAAACTGCAGGAATGTCTTAAAGACATAAAGACCTGGATGGCCGCTAACTTTCTGCTTCTTAATTCAGATAAAACTGAGGTTATTGTACTCGGCCCTGAAAATCTTAGAAATATGGTATCTAATCAGATTCTTACTCTGGATGGCATTACCTTGGCCTCCAGTAACGCGGTGAGGAACCTTGGAGTCATTTTTGACCAGGACATGTCCTTCAACGCACATATTAAACAAATATGTAAGACTGCTTTCTTCCATTTGCGCAACATCTCTAAAATTAGAAATATCCTGTCTCAGAGTGACGCTGAAAAACTAGTTCATGCATTTATTACTTCCAGGCTGGACGACTGCAATTCATTATTATCAGGATGTCCAAAAAACTCACTGAAAAGCCTTCAGCTAATCCAAAATGCTGCAGCAAGAGTCCTGACAGGGACTAGAAAGAGAGAGCATATTTCTCCTGTTTTGGCTTCCCTTCATTGGCTTCCTGTTAAATCCAGAATTGAATTCAAAATCCTGCTCCTCACATACAAGGTCTTAAATAATCAGGCCCCATCTTATCTTAATGACCTTGTAGTACCATATCACCCTATTAGAGCGCTCCGCTCTCGCTCTGCAGGCCTACTTGTTGTTCCTAGAGTATTTAAAAGTAGAATGGGAGGGAGAGCCTTCAGTTTTCAGGTCCCTCTTCTGTGGAACCAGCTTCCAGTTTGGATTCGGGAGACAGACACTATCTCTACTTTTAAGATTAGGCTTAAAACTTTCCTTTTTTCTAAAGCATATAGTTAGGGCTGGACCAGGTGACCCTGAATCCTCCCTTTGTTATGCTGCAATAGATGTAGGCTGCCGGGGGATTCCCATGATGCATTGAGTTTTTCCTTTCCAGTCACCTTTCTCACTCACTATGTATTAATAGACCTCTCTGCATTGAATCATATCTGTTATTAACCTCTGTCTCTCTTCCACAGCATGTCTTTATCCTGTCTTCCTTCTCTCACCCCAACCGGTCGCAGCAGATGGCCGCCCCTCCCTGAGCCTGGTTCTGCCGGAGGTTTCTTCCTGTTAAAAGGGAGTTTTTCCTTCCCACTGTCGCCAAAGTGCTTGCTCATAGGGGGTCATATGATTGTTGGGTTTTTCTCTGTATCTATGAAGCGCCTTGAGGCGACTTTTGTTGTGATTTGGCGCTATATAAATAAAATTGAATTGAATTGAATTGAATTATTAATCCGTCTAAATGCCAGTTTGGGTTGCCCGTTCTCGATTTCCTTGGGCACCGTGTTTCCGCCGAGGGCGCGGTTCCGTTGCCTGACAAAGTCCGAGCTGTTTCGGAATTTCCGCGTCCCACGACTGTTAAGGCACTGCAGGAATTTTTGGGGATGGTGAATTTTTACAACCGTTTTCTCCCCAGAGCGGCACATCTGCTGAAGCCCCTTTATGGGGCGTTAAAAGGTAAAAAAGCTAATGACTCCGTTGACTGGTTTCCGGACAGCATCCAAGCGTTTTCTGATGCTAAGTCAGCGTTAGCTAATGCTGCCCTTCTGGCCCACCCATCCCCCTCAGCGCCGATTGCGTTGACCACTGATGCGTCGGACATAGCGGTGGGTGCGGTGCTGGAACAGCGAATCTCGGGTGTCTGGCAACCGCTCGCCTTTTTCAGCCGTACGCTACGTGACAGCGAACGCAATTACAGCGTTTTTGACAGGGAGCTACTGGCGCTCCACCTGGCGTCTCGTCATTTCCGGTTTTTTCTCGAGGGTCGTCACTTTACCGCATACGTGGACCACAAACCCTTGACGTTTGCCATGTCCAAGGTTTCCGATCCATGGAGTGCACGCCAGCAGCGCCAGTTGGCAGCCATTTCTGAGTTTACCACGCACATTCGGCACGTGGCTGGTAAATCCAATCATGTGGCTGACTGTTTGTCCCGTGCGCTGGTTTCTCCCGTCTTTCTCAGCATAGACTACTCCGCCATGGCTGCCGATCAGAGCGGTGACCCTGACATCCTCGCGCTTAAATCCACCCAGACGGGCCTCATACTGGAGGACAGACCCGTGCAGGACGGTGGTCCCCTCCTCGTCTGTGACGTTTCCACCGGCCGCCCTCGCCCTGTGGTTCCCGCTTCCTGGCGTCGTCAAGTTTTTGACTCGGTACATGCTCTCTCTCATCCAGGGGTCCGGGCCTCTGTTAAACTGGTCAGCTCTAAATTTGTTTGGCCAGGCCTTCGCAAAGCTGTTAAGGAATGGGCGTCGGCGTGCATTCCCTGCCAGCGCGCGAAGGTTCATAAACACACCAAGGCGCCCCTGGAGCCGTTCTTCATACCCGGCAAACGTTTCGATCATGTGCATGTCGATCTGGTGGGTCCCTTGCCGCAGTCACAAGGTTTTACGCACCTTTTGACTGTTGTTGACCGGACCACCAGGTGGCCGGAGGCGGTCCCCCTGGCGTCCACTACCGCAGCAGTGGTGGCCAAGGCGTTTTTGTCGACCTGGGTCTCGCGTTTCGGCCCACCCGCGGACATTACGTCAGACAGAGGCCCCCAGTTCATTTCCGAGCTTTGGTCGGCCATGGCTGATGGACTGGGGGCTAAAGTCCACCGCACAACCGCATACAACCCGCAGGCTAATGGGATGTGTGAACGGTTCCACCGGTCGCTGAAGGCTGCCTTTCGCGCCTCCTTAAAGGATGGCAATTGGGTTGACCGCCTCCCGTGGGTTTTGCTTGGGCTGCGCTCTGCGGTTAAGGAGGATCTCGGCGCTTCCCCAGCTGAGCTAGTGTTTGGTCAGCCCCTCCGCGTGCCTGGAGAATTCTTGCCTGAAAATCCTCCTCCCTGCTTCGATCCATCGGTGCTCTCTCTCACCCCGCTTTTGCACTCGCTTCGGGTTCCTGGTCCGGTGCACCATTGCGTGCCTGACACCTTTGTTCCAAAGACTTTAGAGACTGCTAAGTTTGTTTTTGTCAGGCACGATGCCCACAGGACACCGCTGCGGCCGCTGTATGACGGCCCGTTCAGGGTTATTGAACCGGGCCAGAAACATTTTGTTTTGGATTTTGGGGGTCGAAGGGAGACTGTGTGTGTTGACAGACTTAAACCAGCACATGTTCTTCCGGACAGTGATGTAGTGCCGGCCCAGGCCCCTCGCCGTGGCCGACCTCCTGCGCTGGGGTTGACAGTCTCTGGTTTTCCCCCCAGGACTACCCCCGGACCACCAACGTTTGAGCCTCCTCCTGCCTTTCCTGCTTGCCTTCACCAGCCTCGTTCACAGGATGGACCTTCCTCTGCCTGTTCTCTCCCTCCCAGGTTCAGTCGTGCGGGTCGTTTGCTTAGACCCAGGGTCCTGGACTGAATGGAGACCTGACTGTGTGTTCAAGGGGGGGTATGTGTGGCAGACCACCAGGTGGCTCCACTCACACACAAGTTGAAAGGAAGTGTGGGGGTGGAGCTTTTGGCGCTGACTATATGTGAAGTTCTGTCAGTTAATAAAGTTGTTGGAGTGAGACACTGAGACCTCTCCTGTCGTTGTTACATACCTCCACAACCTCACATGAGAACGTTAAGGAAGTGTCTTCTGAATTTGGGAAGTTTATTAAATGCTATCAAGATGCAAACGCTTTGCAAGAATCCTTTTTAAGTTTGCCACTGCCAGAAGATGAAGTGAAAAGGCAAAATGCACATTTTCAGTCGAAGGTGACAGCATTCTCTGTTTTTATGGACAAAGTAAAGGTTTGGTTGCAGGAGGCGGGCGAGCCGTATACTGAACAAAGCAATACTGCTCTTAATGATCAAGCTGTTGAAAGTTTGGATGAAATAAATCCTGAAGACAGTGTCTCTAATATCTCAAGTGTAAAGCCACCTTCAAAAACCTTGTCACAGCAAAGTCGAATTTCATCAACATCTTCCGCATGCATTAAAGCTGCGGCTGACAAGGCAGCGCTCATGGAGCGACTCGCTGCATTAAAGAAAAAACATTCTATCGAAGCGCAAGAGGAAAAACTGAGAAAAGAAAAGGAGAAACTGAGAAAAGAAAAGGAGACATTATCCTTGGAAACAGAGCTGGCAGCCACTAATGCAAAGCTTCGTGTCTT